>NC_061112.1:60697110-60878240 GCF_002878395.1 Capsicum annuum
ACTTCAATGGTTGAAACCATTGAAGTATATAGGCAAACAATTCCCATGACATAAAGAAAAATGACTTAGAAATCATATTGAAAGCAAGTTATTAGCATTTGATTGAAAACCCCTATTTAAAAGCATGCATGTTCATAAAAACTACACCCATGAGGTTTTAGGATAACCC
This sequence comes from Capsicum annuum, assembly GCF_002878395.1. NCBI lineage: Eukaryota > Viridiplantae > Streptophyta > Magnoliopsida > Solanales > Solanaceae > Capsicum > Capsicum annuum. Next base: position 60,697,280 of record NC_061112.1, read on the forward strand.
CACTTACCTCTATTTCCAAGGATAATAGATGTTTCTTGAAGCTTGCGGATTGGTGATTCCAAATATGTAATTATCTTCGAAAACCTACGGTCGAATCTTGAACTATTTGGGTTTTTATTTTGAAGCCCTAAGGAGAATCTTTGAGTACTTTTTATGAATGAAGGTGTATTTTGGGGTCCTTGGAACTGAATTTCGTGTTTTAGGGCTAAGTAAGGGTGGAAAAGGACAATTTTGCCCCAAAACCGGAGTGCTTAAGTCACTTAAATTCTTTACATAGGCGCCGCCCATCCCATTTCCTATGTTTACATAGGCGCCGCCTAGGCTATCACCTATGTTTACATAGGTGCCTCCTAGGCTATCACCTATGTTTACATAGGCGCCGCCTACGCTATCGCCTATGCTTGCAGTGGCCATGGGCTATTGGTTAGGCGACGCATATCACTTTGAAAGGCCATAACTTCTTGCTCAGGTGTCGGATTTTAGCAAAATTGGTATCGTTGGAAAGCTAACTCGACGAACTATTATTTGCCACATAGTAGACTCCCTAATTCGATATATACAGAGAGTTATGGTCGATGGAAGCTGACATACTTTATAATGTCCACTAAAACTTAGTCTATCAAAATAGATCAACTTGTCCTTAAGTTGAAGGACCTCTATGGTCTAAATTCAAGCTTGAATAGATTCATATGCTACACGATTAATTGACATGCCATATTGGTATAGGATTTTATGGCTTAGAGATTTATCAACACATTGGAATCATGGTCTTTATTGTATCCCAAAATGCGGGGCGTTACATTATACTCCTTGTCAAGAGTATGACACCTCTCCTAAATGTAAGGTTTTCCTTTAAGGGAACTAGACATTAGACACTATGATAGCTCACAAAGTGCATGTCTGTTAGAAGAACCTCCCTAATAACCTAAGTCCTAAAACAAAATAACAGAACAACTCCTAGAAACTAAGTGTAAAGGCTCACGAATTTACTTAGATAAGGTCCTACTTAAGACATTACTTACAAAATTTCAGCTTTTAGTTTTCGTATGATTAAACTGAGTCCTTCCTACACTTAGCACACATGATTTTAAAATAAATTTTAAGAACAAATTTAGAACTATGTGTGGTGGCTCAAAATATTCATATAGTATGTTTTACCATTCATGATTTATGATTACAACTTTCAATTACTCAAGCCAAGGCGAGCCATTATATTTATCATACATTGTTTATGAGATAGATATACATTCCCTCACTGTTTTACTTATGCATTCAACCCCACATGCTTAGTACATTAAAAAGTACTGATCCATATATATGTCTATGTTCTACATTGTTTAATAATGTAGGTTCAGGTGGTCAGTTATAACAGCATGATTGACTGAGAGCTCTCTATATACATCTCGATAGTTGGTGAGTCATCATTGTTTGGGGACCCAGTTAATCAGATTTTTAGCTTTTTAGAGTAGTCTATTCAGTTATGTTTAGACAGTTCGAGTTAGTTGGGTATCTTTCCCAGCGACTCTCTAGTTAGTAGTGTTAGAGGCTTGTCCGACTATTAGATGCATTAGACTTATAGGGTTGTTTATTCAGATTTCCTAGTTAAACATTTTTAGACATTATGTTCAGTTAGTTGTCGTTCAATTTAGACAGTATTCAGAAGTTCAGTATTGTTTTGAATGCTCAGATTCCTGTAATATGAGTTACAACTTTAGTAGAAGCCTTGCAAGGTTAGCTTAAGACTACTCATAGTCCTGAGCACCGTGTGACATCTCAGGACCCATTTTCGGTAAGTTACATACGTTATCAGACGAAGTAGCACATAGACATATATGTAGGTCAGTGCTTTTAGAATATATCTAGTATATGAGGGTGAATGCATAAATAAGACAAAATTGAATACACTTTCTAATCATGCTTGCTAAGTGTAAAGGGACTCACCTTGGACATGAGAGAAACTGAAAGATAAAAGATCATAAAACATAAATGATAAAGCATAATTTATAACCATAGTGAGTCAGTACACCTATTTTATAAAATCTTTACTTGTGTTTGTTCTGGTGGGAGGTTCTTATAACCGACATAAACTATGTGAGCTATCATGGAGTCCAACGTCTTATCCACTATGGGAGTGCTGTCCTACCCTTGCCATTGGAATAGAACCTTAACTTAAGTGATCAGTAAACTTAGCCCATATTGGGAAAAGAAGACACTCTCTGGCGAGGAAACCCACGGTGGTTGGTAGTTTTTGGAAAATAGGAGGTGCTAAATCCACATTCCCCTTCTTGGTACTAAATACTATTCCCAAATTATATATATATATATATATATATATAAATACATATACATAGAAAATCCACCTTAAAATAGCATGGGTTTGTAAACTAAAGACGAACTATGCTTTTTTTACTTAAATCATACTCATGGGAGTGAAGTTGGGGATTTCAAATCTTACATGTGATCATAAGATCAAAATTGAACTTTCATAATATTGTAATACTTGTAAATTTCACTTATAATCTTAAACTTATTATAACTCAACAAGTTGTATTTAAGTCTTGAAATTCATGTATTCTTTCATAGAAACTTAAAGCAAAAAATTATGCTCAATACTCAATTTGGAATATTTTATCACTTCATCAAAATCCTAGTCAAAATAATGGAAATCATGTCATAATAGCAATCATGCAAGTCAAATCATGAATAAAGGAAAACTCTTATGTAATTTAAACTTTAAATTCATATGATAATGTCATAACTTCAAGAGTATGACGATTGGGTATGAACCCTAATTGAAATCATATAAATTCAACTTTAAAATCAAGTTTTTGGGCACAAGGATGAACAATTATCCTTGCTCAAACCCCACATACCTGGATTTTCTTAACTTTCTTGAAGGGAATTTAGACTTGGAGACCTGAGAATTGAATTTGAAGAAAAAACCCTAGGCTTGTTGTTATTGAGAGTGGGAGAAGAAAGAATGTCGTTAACTGATTACGAATAGGGAAAAATAATGCCTCTTTTATGTTTTAACTCATGGGTTGGAAGTTTTAAGAGGATAAAAGACCAAAAGACCCCTTTACTGAATATATAGAGACTTGGAAAAAAGTCGTCATGGGTCGCCTTACGACTCATGACGTCTGGCTACGTGTCTTCCCATCGACTTGTAGTCTTGGCAGTAACAGGAAGGGTACACACTGGTCTGTCTACAAGCCATACCCAATGAGTCGTAGTCAACCATTATGACTCGTAGTCACTAACTGTAGTTTGAGTAGAAACTTAGGGGTCCAACACTGTTGACACTATGATTCTCACTATACGAATCAAAATTACTCATAACGAATCGTAGGGTTGAGTCATAATGTGACTAGAAAGTTTGGTTTCCCCACTGATATGACTATGACTGGACCACATGATTCATTAGTCTCACTATGACTCATTTAGTATGAGTCATAACCAAAAGAGAATTTCAACCATCCCACACTATCTTGACTATGATTTAATATTATGAAAATGAGTCCTCACGACTTATTCAGTGAGTCATAGATTCCATAATGAACTTAAGGACATTGGGTATTACAACCAAGTAAATTATGTTAGCGAGATAATAAGAATAAGGTCGTACAAGGGGTAAAATATCCAAAGCCCCTCACTTCATGTGAAAAACATCAAAACTGAATGAAATTTTACACCTAGAAGTGGCACATGCCACATCGCTTATAGCGGAGAGTAGCCTCCATGACACGGCATAATCGTAGAGGCTCACTACCTTGGAATCCAAAAATAACCCTAAACCTCATTCGAAAATTCTGAAACTCTTTTGGGACACCTTATTAAATACCTGAACATATTCTAAGTCAAAAATCAATGTTTCGAACACGGGAAGACCAAAAATAAAATGCTCAAAATGAGGGTGTTACATAACATATGATGAATAGTTGAAAATATATCTAGAAGCTTGTGGGGTATTACAACGTCTGAGCTGGAATAATAGGAAAATTAAGATCATGCACTGAACACTTATGAACTGAATCATGACTAAATATCTGAATCAGAGACATAATGCATGGAATGAACTAAATTCGTTATTTGCATAGATGTGAATAAATTACCTCATAGAGTAGCCATACTCATGAAACATAGAATAGTAGGACTCGATGGAAGGATAGAAAACTATAGGATCTTATTTGTTTAATTGCTAAACTAATTGCTGACTATACGAATTGACTAATACTAAAAGTTTATACTCATCTGGAGTATTTTTTTTAACACTCTTTCTAAAAAGTTCTAATAACATTAGGGAGCAAAGAATTTTGGGCATAATATGAATAAGGAACTGCAACATGGCTACAGCTCTTTAACTTGGACTATAGGCTTATAAAACATAAGCTAGGATAGATTTACTATAACTTACACAATGCAAGTACAAACTTTAAAGCTTAGCCACACTTCTTAAATACTTCCTCAAATATGCTTTTCCTCTTTAATTCTATCCTTCATTTGACGCTACTTCTAATCTTCACGTGGGCATTGATAACTCTATTTATTAAAGTCTTAGATGAGCTAAATTATACCACCATGTTAAAGCCTACTCAAAATCATAAGGTAGCACACATAATACCATAATACTAGTCTAAACCACAGATTCAATATCTTATGTTTGTTTATAGCTCTCATCTCAAGAATAATACTTCTCACCACTTCAAAAACTAACTTAAAACTCTTACAAGGAATTCACAAACTCATAATGCATTCATATACTTCTATACCAACATGACATTCAAGTCTATCATTATAACCGCATATGAACTTCTAGGAATCCAACCCACGTAGGATTTTTTGATATTCTCTAATACCTCTATCAACAACTTTTTTTTCACTATTACGTAAAAGACACCTAGAATTTTCAACAAACTATTATATATACCAAAGCTTTGACTCAATCTTCCTTTACACTTATTTACTTAGATAAAGCAAGCATAGAACAATCTTTCCTCAAAAAGAAATATTTACTCTCTCCCATCTAAACCATTGCTTATCCATTATCTTTACACAAGGATAAGTCACTGAAAGGTTAGAACATGAGATCCTGAAGCATAAAAGAATACTATGCATAACTTTGAATCTTAACTGAGGCCTTAGGAATAGAGTATCAACGGCATGGAATCATTAGAGAGAACTAATCTGGGGATATACATGACATAATGAGAATTTTTAACAGTTATTAAGGGTGTATCATGAGTTATGGGAACTGGGAATACTGTAAAGCCTGAATATGTGAGTCATGAGCTGCATGACTTGAGTTTTGGGGTTCATAAATTCATGGAAAATGATTCATACTTCTGTGTGAACTGGAGCCCCTTATAGTAGGAATTAGGACCATACTATATTATTATAAAGTGCATGAATATGAGCGATGATCTTAGAGGTGATTGATAAGGCATAAGTAGATGTTGTAATAAATGAAGTATGAAAGAAATAACACCAAGAAAGGAGTGAGTCGGGTACTTTCCTCCCCTACCATTGTTCTAGAAATCACTAACATGACTACTGGAATCTAAAAACCTAACTTAGTTCCTTGTTCTATCATCTCCCCCTTACATTTAATCCATCATTCTAAGTATGAGGACTCCTCTAATAAACTCTAAGCTAAACTACAACCACTCGACTCTTGAGTTCGAGATATAATAATACACATAAATAGTAAACTCACCCTGAAAGACTATACGTTAAAGTGTAAAATCCTTTGCCAATACTTTTTTTTGAGATAGAACTCTTAAATTTCTATAGCTCCGATAGTCATCATATAATAACTTATACACTTACTATCTTAGAATCTTCAGGAGTATCACCATACCCTGAGTTCATACCATCTAGAATTTCAAACTCTATTTTCTATTAGTATAATCATCCATAATTCAAATGTAGATTCTAAAACGCAACATGGATATCCCAAAATTTTTAATGAACTATTCTAACTTAGTACTACTGGATAGAAATCATGAAACACTAATCCACAAAAATTTTTATGAACACACTCAACCTTAACGAGCTCCTTTATCAGTGTGGTCACTGCCTAATCTCTATACCAACTAAAGCATTAACATACTCTAAGTCTTTCTTAGTTGAGAAATCATTCTTAAAGTACTATTAAATAAACTACACAACACCTTTCTAGATCCATGGATTTATAATATACTAAATTCAGATAAATATTATCCCCACTTTATTGCTACTAAACTTCTGTATTTATGCTTCTAATTCTAGACCTTATTCTATCATGGGATTTTGAGAAGGGATATGAGGGTACATCTGACTTTGTCTTGGTGTATGATTTTCACGAATAACAATTAACATTTTAGAACTTTGGAACTTAAAGGCACTGATGGAATCCTTTTGAGCCCACATGCAATCCCATAACTATTTATGGGGACTATTTGATAAAACTCTATCAGAAGGAATTTAAGCTTGACTGTTCTATTACCTCAAAAATAAGGCAAAGTTGGCTTGAATGGAGCAATGTAAGAATCTATATAAGTTTCTTAGGCAATATCTCTACAGTATGATTTTGAGATATGAAAAAAGGGAAATATTTTTTAAATGCCCTGTAGCCTTTCGAAGAAAAGTACAAATATCTTCATACCATTCTGCAAGACTCTACTAGACACAGATTCATAGACACCCTGGACACTTAAAACCTAACTTTTATACCAAGTTTTTCACAACTTGAGATTAGCCCCTGGTTGTAACACAGTGCTTAGTACCACAAGTGATCCCAAGATAACCCATGAATTGGCATGATACTTGAGAAACTAATATATATATATATATGCTAAATAACTGAGCGGAAGCATATTTAACATGAGATAAGCTATTTCAATATATCACTAATCAAAGTTTATAACACTATAATCTAAGAGAGAGGGGAACTCAAATTACAAATATGGAATGATCATCTATGAAACCTCTATTATACTTATTATAGGTAGTTGGGACATATCTCTAACTATCCTAAATCAATATATACAAATAAGAAATAAAATACATGAAATATAACAGACTTGAGTCCTCAAAATAAGTGAACTCATCACCTGATGGCTGAATACCACAGACTATCTGACCCTATTATGTAGGCTATATCTGGTACCTACATCATGAAGGAATGTAGTCAAATCACATAAATGTTGTCAGTACTTTAGAATGTACTGATTGTGTAAGACATGCACTAATTATTAAAATATGCATTCAAACATACTTTAAAACTAAGGACATAAGCTATTTGCTGAAATATGCATTTAAATTATGGTTGTACGTAACAACTTTAAGCCATAGTGAAATTTCTAATTCATGAGCTGAAAATATTTCTATAAGTTGGGAAGTGGTAGAAACGTGAATTCTATATATAACTCTCAAGTTAAAGCTGAATAGGTTGCAAAAACTTATTAAGGATTATGTATGAATACTAAGCATGAGTGTATGAACATATATAACTAATGCAGGACCAAGTAAAGCATGTACTGAAATAATCTATAAAATTAAATAACTGAATAACTGAATACTTGGTCATGCAAACCTGAGCTAACATGGTTTGAATGCTAAACTGTGACTGTGGGAGCTAACATTCAACCTACCTGCCCCAATTTGAGCTAATCGAGGTCCAACCTATAGTCCAGTTGGAAGGGTGTCAATACCTTACCATGAGTACCGACATTGACAGTGTGGATCCACAAATCTGATGTCCTGAAGGACCATGATGATAAGCCTAAAATGATAGATGACCCATGAGAGGGTGTCAAGACTAAAATGATGAGTCGCCCCTCATAACTATAATACCCCATACTTTTCTTAGCTTAGTTCAACTCCTTGTGGCATGCATAAGAGGCTTAAAGCCTAAAAATTTCACTAAGTGTTGAGGACTTAGTCTCATTTTTTAGCATCTTAACTTCGAGGATTTTTAAATTGGTCTTCCCAACTCCAAGCCATAAGGTTTTAAGTTAATTCATGTTCAGGGTTGTAAGGAGCATGTCTTGGAGAAGTTTCAGAATGTTGAGACAATGATTGGGTCGTGTTTGGATTTCAATTCTAGTATCTCACTACGATAACATCATGTCATGGTCCATATGGCGATGGACTCCTCATCACGTTGTGGTACCCCTTTAAACAACATTCTAGTTGCAAATTTAATTTCCTGAGAGGCAGTTAAGTCTTTTACCCTCAACCCAATTCATAAATCTACGACTTAAAGCTTTAGTTACGGCATTATTTTCCCATATTATCCAATCTCCTCTTAAAGAAATCCTAACCATCTCCTAAGTTTTTCAAATTTCATTCCTTTCACTTCAAGAAAACCAAGAAATCAAGTTCCCAAATCAAACAACTTTCAAGAAAAATAGCAAGATTGTGTGTCTCTTTCAAGCTTAAGGATTCAAGGTATGTGTGATGCTTATCCATAGTCTCTTTTTATCCAGGGAGTCCAAGAATACCCATTTTGATATCAAATTATGAGTTTTTACATGTTTATGATGAATTGTCTTCATGAAGTTATTATTGCTTTTGATTGCAAGTTATGTTACAAGTGTTTTCAATGGAATGAGACCTTATACAATTTGAGTATTGAAATACTCATGTTAAATCTCTAATTTATGGTTTAAGTATTGTAACTATGTCTTCAATCACATGCTTTACCCATTCCCATACTTAAATTTATGACTCCCATGTGTTTAATGAAATGCCTAAGTGTTGAATTTTGATCAGTGATCCCCTACTATGGTTTCAAATATTTTATATGTCCTTATGGTTATTTCCATTTAGTGATGGTGGGATATAAATACCCGATACCTAGTTTTTTACATAGTTTCAGTATCTTCGGAATGATTTTAGATAAACTATAAGCATTATTATTTAGTTAAGTTATTTATGATCAGGTTGTTGTGCAGTTAAGCATAGTTTAGTCCAGTATTCATTGTCAGTTCAATTGGGAATAGGATTTAGCACCGAGCAAACCGAAGGATAGGGGGTCACCTGCTAGTAGAGGGTCTGACCTTTAGTAATAGTCCTTAGTTCTAGAACTACTTTGCCAGCGCAGGTTAGAGATATCAACCTGTCAGTTGAGGGTTGATAGAGTGTTTACCTATTAGTTGAGGGTAACACATATCTAATTAGAGCATCTGCTAGATGAGGGTGACTCATAGTCCTCTAGGACATAAGTTTAATGATTCTAGACATCCTTTGTTAGTACTCGTTACATGGTACTGATACCCTTCCTATTGGGCTTATAGGTTTGACCCCACTTAGCTTAGATTGGGGCAAGTCGGTTAGATGATACCTCCCACAGTCTCAGTTTAGTATTCAGTATAGAATTCAGTTTAGGTTTGCTTGACCATAGCATACAATTCATCAATTGTTCTATTACTATATTTTAGTTTACAGATTATTTCAGTATCATATTATATGCTTGGTTATGCATTCTCAAATTTTATAGCTTTCACATATTGATTCATCAGTTATCTCATGCTATTTGGTCAGTCATTATTTGATACACATGAACCTATGAATTTCATCCTAACCTCATCTCATATACCAGTACATTCGAAGTACTGATCACATACTTTCTTCGCTCTATGATGTCTTGAATCATAGGTTTGAGCACTCAGTTTCCTGACTGCGCCTAGAAAGTTTAGTTTATCATCAGTAGCTATTTTTGAGTCTTCTTATATCTAGGACATAATTTTTTTATTTAGATTTTATTAATAGTTTAGTATTTTCATTCAGTCAGAGTTAGTTGGGGGTTTATCCTATCAACTCCATAGTCAGTCAGTTAGATGCTTTACAGACATTCATATAGTTAGTTAGTTTATCAATTATTTGATCATTCTTTTCATTCTTTCATCAGATGTTTAGACTTATAAAAAAATTCATATTTTTAGTATTTGAACCTTATAGTTTTATTCAGTTGTTTCCACATATGTTCATTATCAGAATATTATTCAGTGCTCACAGTAGGTACCAGTTCATGGGTTAGCTTTTGGTCACTTATGACTGTAAGAACTGTTGTTACAACTAGGGATAACCTTGGGTCATGACAAAACTTTGAATTAGAGCCAGGTTTCCTAGAGTCCTAGGGAGTCTGAAAAACCGCATTGAGTAAAGTCTTATGCATGGGTGTGAAGCGCTAGACTTATGAACAAGAGGCTACAAGATATTTTAGTAAACATTTCCCTTCTGTTAGTATTGTGAGCTTGAGATTTTTTTAGACTCACTTTCTAATCCATCCTTCATTCCATTATAGAAAATTTCTTCCAGATTGAATAATGAAAGAAGGAATAGGAACCTATCCATATCTCCGCCAGTTTAGAAAGATACACTGAATAACCTCTTCTTTTATGCTGAGTTTAGATCTATATTCACTACCTTAGCTCATTCAGTAGATACTTAGAATAATTAGAAGGCTGTTATCTTATCTAATCTAGTGGTAAATATAGTTGTATCTAGGATTCAGGATTTTACCTGAATGAATCCTTCTTTGTTTTTAGGATTCAAGTCTGAGGAGGATCCACAAAAGTTTCTTGATATGGTTTAGAAGGTGACAGATATCATGGCTGTCACTTTGAGGGAGAGTACGGAGTTGGCTGCATACCAGTTGTAGGATGTAACTCATACCTAGTTTAAGTTGTGGAAGAAGAATCGTGGTGATAAGGCAGGGACTGTAGATTGGGAAGAGTTTGCGATAACCTTTTTAGAAAGGTTCTTTCCTTTCAAGTTGAGAAAAGATAAGGTGCTACATTTTATTAATTTAAAATAAGGTAGTATGAGTATGAAGGAATACTCACTTAAGTTACTCAACTAGCGAGGTATGCTCCTTTGGTGGTGGCGGATAATCGATCTATTATGAGTAAGATTTTGTCTGGTATATCTGATTGTGTTGTCAAAGAACGTAGAACTACTATGTTGATTAAGAAGATGGACATATTAAGGAATTGAAGCTTAAGGAGAATGAGAGAGAGAGAATAAGAGGGGCCAAAATAAGTAGCTTTAATTTTTCTCAGGCTAGGTTAGAGGGTGGTAATCATTCTTAGTTTCATTAGAATTTTTAAGCCCCATCTTTATCTTCGTCTAGTGCGCCAGTGCCAAAGTCCCAGAATCACAACCGAGATAGAGCGCCAGGCTCCAAGTCCCAATGTACCATGAACAGTGGTTGTACCAATCCGCGTTGCAAAGAATATGGTAGGAATCATAAGGGTATGTGTTGAGCAGTTAGTGAGTGGTGTCTTGAGTGTGGGAAACCTGGACACAGAGTTAGGGATTTCCCAAAGAGTGGTCAACAAGGTCAGTCCAATTATCCTTCAGTTCCATCCGATTGCCTGACTCAACAGGGTGCCGTATCCAGTGCCACCAGTGGTCAGCGCCAGAATAGATTATATGCTCTCTAGACCTGTCATGATTAGGAAAGCTCTCCTAATATGGTTATGGGAATGTTACGAATCTTTCATCTTTGTATGTATGCTTTATTAGACCCCGAAGCCTCACTCTCTTTCGTAACCCCTATATAGCTGTAGATTTGGTGTCATCCCCTAAACTTTAGTAGAGTCTTTCTCAGTGTCTACCCCAGTGGGTAAATCTATCACAACTGGACGAGTGTACAAAAATTACGCAATACAATATCTTAGAAAATTACTTCAGTAGACCTTGTTGAGTTAGAGATGACTGACTTTAATGTCATTCTCGGTCTGGATTGGCTCTACTCATACTATTTTTCAATTGACTGTAGAAATAGAGTCATTCAATTTTAGTTTTGCAATGAACTAGTTATCGAATGGAGGGGTAGTACCTCAGTTCTTAGGGGTCAGAGATGTGTTTTCAGATCCCTTTCTTAGAATCCTATGATAGCATATGACCTAGAGTTAGAAGCATGATCCCAGAAGTTTATCAGCAGTAAAGTGGGGATAGTATTATCAAAATATAGTGGATTATGTAACCATGGGGTTAGTTGTATGATTGGTGAACGAAAAGGCTTGAAATAGTGTATGCAAGAATTTATGTTTATTGACTAAAAATTAAGTATGATGATGTGGGTGTAGTTTAGAGAGGTGATATTAGTAGGCTATGAAAGGAGTTAGTATGCTTCATAATAGGTTTAGGGATATCTATTTTATTTGTTAGGATCTAAGTTTGAATCTTGGATGGTTACATTTCAGTTTAGAGTTTATTAAAAGGGGCCCATAGACTTAAGAGTACTGGCTTATAGCTAAGGGGGACATGATAGAATAAGTTACCAAGTTAGGCTCTCAGATTCCAGTAGTGATGCCAGTATGTTGTAGAACATCAGTAGGGGATGAAGATTCCTGACCCATTCTTATCTTAGTGTAAATTTTGTACTTCATCCCTCATGATATATACTCATGCTTTACATGTCAGCCCCATGATCATAACTCATATTCATTCACTATCCATAGAATTATATACTCTTCCAGTTCCTAGAATAAGGAGTTCCATTTTGCTCAGTTGTATGAATCACGTTCCATGTTACAAAGTTATAGCCATATTAAGAGTCCTTACTCATGTATGTTTTATTCAGATCATGCCCAAGTTCTTTGTTCCCTATTGTTATTATAACTTCTTTGAAGGAGTGTTGAAGAAATACTCCAGTCGAGTATAAACTTTCAGTATAATTTAGTATGTATAGCCAATAATTCAGTTTAGCAGTCAGACAATGAGTTCTTATGGTTTTTCCATCTCCCGATCTAGTCTCACTATCATAGGTTACATGAATATTGCTATTCTAAGAGATAGTTTGTTTGCATCTATGTAAATTCTGTATTCAGTTCATGCATTACGATTCTGATTTAGATATTTAGTCATGATTCAGTTCATAAGTGCCTCATTAATTATCTCAGTCTTTCCTTAGTATTTCTTCCAAATTAGTATCATTCGGGGGATGAACTATCCCAAGGGGGAGATATTGTAATACCTAGAATTTTTATGTCTTAAACCTCTCAGCTTTTCTTCATGAAATTAGATCTTGCCTAAGGTAATGGTTACTCATAATATGACTCTCTCGTTTCTAACTCAACCTTATAATCATTCTTATGTCATTGCATGTATTCAAGAAATCAGTTTAGTTCATGTATCATGTTTCAGGCTCAATCATGTAATTATGTTTTTAGTTATGCATATTCAGTATGTGATTTCAGTTTTCCAAGTATTCTCAGCTTAATTAGTCTCATTCAAGGATGAATGATCCTAAGGGGGAGATATTGTAATGCCCCATACTTTTGTTCGCTTAGTTTGGCTCTTAGTTGCATGCATAAAAAGCTTAAACCCTGAAAATTTAACTTTGGGGACTTAGTCTCATAATTTTGCCTCTTAACTTAGAGGGTTTTTAAATTGGTCTTCTCATACCCGAAATGTAGGTTTTTGAGATAATTCATGTTCAGGGGATTAAGGAGCATGACTTGAGGAAGTTACAAATTTTTTGGACAAGGATTGGGTCGTGTTTGATTTTCAATTCCAGTAGCTCACTACGATAACATAACATCGCAGTACCCCCTTAAACCATATTTCAATTGTGAATTTAATTTCCTGATGGGCAGTTACGTCTTTTCTCCTCAACCCAATTCATAATCCACGACATAAAGCTTTAGTTAGGGTATTATTTGCCCATATTCTGCAATTTCCTCTCAAAGAAACCCTAACCATCTCTTAAGTTTATTAAATTCGATTCCTTTCTCTTCAATAAAACCAAGAGATCAAGTTCCCAAATCCAAGAACTTTTAAGAAAAATATCAAGATTGTGTTTCTCTTTCAAGATTAAGGATTTAAGGTATGTGCGATTTTCATCCATGGGTCCTTTTTCACCCATGGAGTCCAAGAATCCCCTTTTTGATATCAAATTATGAGTTTTCACATGTTTATGATGAATTGTCTCCATAAAGTTGTTATTGACTCTGATTAAAAGTTATGTTACAAGTGTTTTTGATGGAATGAGCCCTTATACAATTTTAGTATTGAAATCCTCTATATCCCTAATTTATGGTTTTAGTATTGTAACTATGTTTTCAATCACACACTTTACCCATTCCCGTGCTTAAATTCATGACTCCCATGTGTTTGATGAAATGCCTAAGTATTGGATTTTGAAAAATGATCCCCTACAATAGTTTCAAAGCTTTTATACGTCCTTAGGGTTATTTCCATTTATTGCTGGTAGGTTATGAACACCCTATACTTATTTGTTTACATAGTTTCAGTATGTTCAGAATGATTTCATAAAAACTATGAGCATTATTATTCAGTCAAGTTATTTATGATCAGTTGGTTGTGCAGTTAAGCATAGTTCAAACTAGTATTCAGTGTCAACTAAGTTAGGAGTACACTTTAGCACCGAGCGAACCCCGTGATGGGGGATCACCTCCCAATAGAGGGTGTGACATTTAGTAGCAGTCCCTTAGTTCCAGTAGCCATCGTAGGAGAGAGATATCAATCTGTCAGTTAAGGGTTGATAAAGTGTTCACTTGCCAGTTGAAGGTAACACATATCTTATTAAAGCACCTTCCAGATAAGGGTGACTCATAGTCCTTCAGGACATTAGTTTAGTGGATCCACAGAGCCATTGTTAGTAGTCATGGCATGGTACTGACACCCTTCTAACTGGGGTTACAGGTTGGAACCCACTTAGCTTAGATTGGGGCATATCGGTTAGATGATACTCTCCATAATCTCAGTTTAGTTCTCAGTATAGAATTTAGTTTAGGTTTTATTGACCATAGCATACTGTTCATCAGTTACTCATTTACCAAATTTCAGCATTATAGTTATGAATTATTTTAGTATCATGTTATATGCTTGGTCATGCATTCTCAGATTTTACAACTTTGACGCATTTATGCATTAGTTATCTCATGCTATTTGGTCAGTCATTATTTCATGCACATGACCGCATTTATTTCAACCTAACCTTATCTCACATACCAGTATATTCAAAGTAATGATCACATACTTTCTTTACGCTATGATGTCTTATATCATAGTTTTAGATTCTCAGTTCTTTACCGTGCTTAGAAAGTTTAGTTTATCAAAAGTAGTGGTCGTTGTGAGTCCTAATCTATTGAGGACATAATTATTTTATTTTAGTTTATCTCAGTAGTTCAGTATTTCCATTCAGTTGGAGTTAGTTGAGGGTTTGTCCCATCAACTCCACAATCAGTTAGTTAGAGGCTTTTCAAACATTCATATAGTTAGTCAGTTTATCAGTTCTTTGATCATTCTTTTTAGTATGTCATTAGACGTTCAAACCTATTATTAAATTCATATTTTCAGTATTTAAATATTATGGTTTTATTCAATTGTTTTCGCATATTTTCATCATCAGTATATTATTCATTGCTCGCAAAAGGTACCAGTTCATGGGTCAGCTTATGGTCACTTGTGACCGTAAGCATCATTGTCAAAACTAGAGGGTAACCTCGGGTCATGATAAT
Source organism: Capsicum annuum (assembly GCF_002878395.1). Classification (NCBI taxonomy): domain Eukaryota; kingdom Viridiplantae; phylum Streptophyta; class Magnoliopsida; order Solanales; family Solanaceae; genus Capsicum; species Capsicum annuum. The sequence continues at coordinate 60,712,756 of NC_061112.1, forward strand.
AACCTATGCTGGTTACATTGTTTTGGAACTTAGAGATTGCTACTAACAACCTTGCATAACTAACGGGGGAGATTCCATTCCTGTTTTCACTCGGTGCTATGTTCTTCTCCTAAGGTATTCTGAAAATAACAGTCCATGCATATTTTGAAGAAATCTTGAACATGTTAACTGAGTTTTATATCATGATGTAGTACAAGTGAGTGTTCATTATGAAGAAGTTATAAATTTCATGGTTCAAACATGGTATGAATAACTTGACATACTGAAAGTTGTAGCATGCATAATCCTCCAAGTATTGGGTGTTCATAACCCACCAACATTGAAAAATACAAATAAATTAGATAGTTTCAAAGTATTGACATGATAAGAAATTTCATGAATTGAACTAAAAAACACAACAATTTCATCAATATAATAAGTTATCATGATTAGGGTACGGAAGAGTACTTGAAATTAAAAGGAAATACTTGTTCATGGTTGAATTCAAGAATTACATGGAGGAATTATGGAATTTATGCTTTTCATGGAACCCTAATTTATAGAATTCATAAAATTCATAAATAGGAGTCATAATCTTAGGCATGAGGATGAAAAAAGATTCTCATTGAATACCCACATACCTTATTTTCTTGACTTCCTGGGAGTGAACTTGGATTTGGAGCCTTGGGAGGTGAATTCTTTGAAGAAACCCTTGCTTGGTATTCTTGAGAATTTGGGAGGAAAATGAATCTTGTATTTGATGTATTTGGGGTTATGGACTGATAAAATCACATTTATATTGGTCATAGAATAGTTTAGGACGTAAATGACTTATTTACCCTAAAAAATCTGAAGAGAAATGTGGGTTATAGCATTTCTGAACAAGGTCCTTGTCACACTGAAAATAGCAGAGCTCAAGTTTCGTGCTATGCTGAAATTGCGGACCCTCACAGGTTCCTCACGAAAATTCTCATAACTATTTGATCTATATCAAATTAAGGTAAAATATGATGCATTGGAAAGAGGACACATTTATCTATAATTTGATAGGTCTTGAGATACAAAATTCCATATATTACAAAATTTATATACGTTCAAAGTTGACCCTTGTAGGATCTAATACCTAAAATTTGGTCGAATCGAAAGCATCTTAACTCAACTATTCTCTAAATGTTTCCTTCGAAAAATTTTCATCTCAAAAGTTCTCTTCACACTAGGATAATGATCATGACACTTATATTTATATAGGGATCATTTTTTTTGTGTTTATACATATAGGGAAAACAGTTTGAGTTCTAGCTATATAAGATGTTAAAATTATTAAACCAACCCCAAAAAAGTCAACACATCATTAATAAACACAATGTCAAACCAATATTAATATCAATATCCGAAACTAATAGAGCGCAGAAACCTCTATTTATTATATCTTTGAGACCTGAAGTCATCGTACAGGAACAACTAAGTATGTCTAAAATAGGTAGATAATAGAATATCCAAATAATGAAATAACAAAGGAATGTCTTAGTCACAAAATAAGAGACTTGAAAAGAGATAAGAAGATCCAAAGGCTTTCCAATCATGGTGCTCACCTTTGAAACTGAGTTTGAAACTGATAGCTAAAGTTGAGGTCTTGTTTGAAACAACAGAACACGATCTGCACTAAAAAAAAGATCACAGGTAGAATCAATACTACAATATGTACTGGTAGGTATCATAGGTTGACTCAATCTGTCACCATACAAAAGAAGTAAATCAAATTGATGCAAATGATCATCACAAAACTTACAATCAAAGAAAATTAATCAATTATGCAATTCACTTAAGGAGGAATACAATCTCAAAATCATATATATTTACACTTAGTCAATTAAACAAGTTCATCACATCATAAGATCGTAACTAAACATTCAAAGTATGTGAATAAATGTATAAATGCAATATCTGTGCATTATCTTTTTTTTCCCTATTCTCATCAGCATCAACATTATTTCATCACCATCACCATTATCTTATCAATATCTCAATCATAACCAACCTCATGAACATCATGAGTTTCATATTATCATAATCACTATCATGATCAACTCAACAATATAAATATGAATGAATAATGAATACAATCAATAATTATAAGTAGTGCTCAAAAAACATCACAACATTCAATTCACATATAAGAACAGGATAAAACAAGTCTAACTACTACAATAAACCATAACCTATCTTGAATCCTTGTTCAATGTTGCCATATTTTTTCATTTTCCTTCTTGTTCAACTTGTTCTTGATCTATAATAATATGATTGCACACCCATTTCAATAATTTATCCCTTTTAAACTACTAGGAATCAATATCCACTAATTTTAAGCATAAACTTGCCCTATTTCATCATATTAGGATTGTCTATTCTTTAAACCTCATGACCCCTATTTGAATTTGCATGAACAATCATCTTTCAACATGAATTAGTATTTTGTAACACCTTAGGCTAAATATTTACTATTTTATGCTTATTTCCGCCACTTTACCCCAATTTCATGAACTAGGGTTAAACCCCAAATTTCACCCTAAATTATTTTCTAATGATTTTTCAAGATTATGTGAAGTAATGAAAGTTTAGAATGTAAATAACTACCTCAAAAGATGAAAAATCCAAAATCTTTCTAAAAATGGCCTTTCTTAAAGATTCTTTGCACTTTTCAGAATGGGAGTGCAAACCATTTTTGGGTTTTAAAATTGTCAAACAGTGTGGGTTACCGCTGTATTGATCTGCACTTTAAAACAAAGATCCACTACGGTGGTATCCATTTATGCTACAGTGGTTACTTTTTTTGCTGCAGCGGTCCAATATAGAAACCATAGACCTCTCCTCAGTTATGCTCATTTTACAACACAATTCATGAAATACAATATTACGAACCAACCCCCTCCATGATAAACTTTATAATCGGAGTTATATAACAATGTTTTAAGTTCCATAAGTTGCTATGGCTCCTTAAAATCATTATCTATCTATTTATCTCCTCGAATATGTCTACCAAAAGTCATAATATTACTAGATTTCTATAAACTAACACACCTTCAAGAAACGTCCATTTTATCTTGTTCATTTATAACCCTATGATGAAATAAAATTATTGGGCTTTCTAAATTTGATATAATCAACATGTTTTTTACTTATTTATTTTTGAAAATTATTGAAGATATATGCATGAGACACAATCTAGTAATTAACCTATTACTCATGAGACACAATCTAGTAATTAACCTATTTCTCTCAAATACTCTACTATAACTAGATCATAATTTTATTTTATAATACATCGATAGTTAATGAAACTATTTTAGTAAATTTCTAATCTTAGACTACCTAAATTTCTTAAAAATCAACTAAGGAATGACTAAGTGTAAATTTTATCCTTTCTTTTAGTGTAACAATAATTTGAGTCGTTACATTAGACACCCATTTACCATTCATTCATCTTAGAATGACAATTGGACCTAAAAGTGTAGCACCCCGATTCACTGAATTGGAATGCTACACGGTGCTCATGACCTCGAGGGACCACAAGCTAACCCATGACTAATATCTGTACCTGTATACTGTAAATCATGATACAATAATGCAGAATACATAGAACTGTAAGGACATAAGGTTCAACTAAATACAATCATGTGGGTGAAAATACCCAAAACAACTCAATCTGAACATAAATCTGAACATAAATCTTAAAGCTTCTAAACTATATGAATAAGGAGTTGAAGGAACATGTCTCCAACTAAATACATAAAACTGAACTGAATAAATAAATAAATGAATCAAATAATATTGTCCTTGAATCAATGAGGACTCACTGTCTCTGCGACTGGAATGCTACCGCTACTACTGGGCTGGAACTCGTGTCTCAGAACCTATGGTGTAACATAAAAAGAAAGTACCAAAAAAAAAGGCATCATTACAACTGGAGTACTGATACGAGGAAGGTAGGCTGAACATAAAGGGTTTCATGCATGAACAACATTGACTGATTAAGATAAACGTGGGAGCCCAAACATACATATATAGAAATTGGGACCGTGAATATGTGATAACATGACCTATAAGCTAATACATGGTTTACGAATAACTATCATGACTAATACTGAAACTTATAGCATGGACGACTGTATCTGATAGTCCTGTATATACTAAAATCTAAAGAACGCCCTGAGTTCTTTTACTGAGATTGATATTGAAACTATGGGAAGTAGTGTTTAACCGACATGCCCCATGTATGCCGTTACGGATAAGCAGGGGTCCAATCTCTACCCCAACTGGAGGGGTGTTAATATCGTGCCACGGGTAAGGATAGCTTATGAGTGACCATTATCTGGCGGGTACTCAATGAGAACGGTGGGAACCCTAAACTAACAGGTTAAGCCACCTCATCAACCCTAATTTAACAGGTTAAGATATCTCATCCTATGTTGGCTACGTAGTTCTGGAACACAAGAATGACTACTAAGAATCACACCCTTAACTGATAGGTGAGTTCCCATCCTTGGATTCACTCGGTGCTAACCTCTACTCCTACCTGGAGGGACTGGACATGAATAAATGACTGTGTATGACTTAATCTTACTGAATACCATTGACTGGTGGAATGTTACTGATATTTGACAACTGAATAAGATTATGAGGTTTTCCTGAGTCGCATGACTATCTGAAGTCTGTGGAATAATAGTTTGAGTTCAGATATCATGAAACATGACATGGATCTAGGTACACAACTATAGTTTTGGGGTAAAAGTACCCCCAGGACTCGATGGAAGGAAATTGACACACATGATTGACTTATTCATAAGAGTAGACTCCATAATTTATAATATCGTAAGTAGAGATCTCATACTAAGCATGGTTATCAACAATGTATTGCATGGATAGGATTTCATATCACATGGAAGTACTTGCACAATCTTATTATCATGTTCATTGCATAATCATATTGGCAACACATACCAATAGCATGGAAGTTTATGTGGATTGCATGGTTATCATACATCTTGTTCATAAGTAGAATTTGCAAGTAAACATAGCATAATCTCATAAAAATATTTCATGAGTATTCCAACAACATTTACAAGGGACATTATAAACATAGAAGTCATTGGAACTTAAGGGCATATCATAAATCCTTCACTTAGTCACAATTTAGCTATATTGCGTGATTTCTAGTTTCTTAGGCATTTTATCAAACACCTTACATGCACATATTAAGAATAGGTGAAATCATCAAATTATACATTATGAACAATCAAATTTACATGTTTCCAACTCATATGATATCATGAAATTAAAAAAAAACATATAAAGATTCCATCTTGGGAATCACCCAATATCAACAACATGATCATCAACACCCAACAATATAGAAATCATGCTTTATAATGAAAAAGAGGGTTTTTGAGCTTTATGGATGAAAGGGATCCATAAATCTACTCACGCATACCTTAGAAAGAACATTCTTGATGATTTACAGAGGAATTTCCTTGAAATTGGATCTTCAAAGCTTAGTTACGCAACCCTCGTTGTTTTTCTCTTTTAGTGCTCTTGGATGATGAGCTTTAAGATGATAATTGGGTTGTAATATGTTTAGAAGCTATATATTTCATAGGGTTAAGTTTAGGGACGTATAAGGAGTGTTAAAAGACTTAATTACCCTTAAAATAACACAAAACGGAGTGTTTTTGGCACCTAGAACTATCTTAGGTAGCGCCCAAGGGATTGCCTAAGCTAGGTTAGGAGGCGCCTAACCAATGGCCTATGTTTGGGTTGGGCGGCGCCTAACCAATCACCTATCCTTAGTGTCTCTCACGAAAATAGGCATAACTTTTCGGTCGAGTATTGGATTAAGGCGAAATTGCTATCATTGGAAAGATAATTTGATTCTCTACAATTTGGTGGGTCTAAATCAGCTAAAATACAACACTAACATTGAGTTATATTCATTCAAAGATGACCCTTGCAAAATCGAACACTAAAACATGATGGATTCCAAAAACTCTTAGCTTATATTACATTAAGTGACTTATATGAACATGCTAATGCATCATAAGCTATCCTATCACTAGGATATTCATTGTAAGTCATGTACTCAAGTATGAATCACAGGATATGAGATTTCATACTTAGGAATACTCATTCACTTCCTAGCCTAGAGACATGCGGGGTATTACAATATCTCCCCCTTGAGAACATTCATCCTCGAATGCGAATTTACTAAGAAGGGATACAAGATAATAGAACTTAAACTGAACATGAAGAACTGAAACTTGATCTCATGACTGACATACTAAACATACTGAACTTGTACATATCTGATGCATGGACAACTGACACATGAATGCATGACTGAGTATGAAATGGTTAATAGGTACCAAATTTATACTGGAAACATGAATGTGAAACTGAATAAGATTAAGGAGAACTGTTACCTTGAGCTTGATCTGAATTGATGGAGAAGAGATAAGGATACTTGGCATGCATATCTGCTTCTGGTTCCCAAGTAGCTCCCTCATGAGACTGATTTCGCCAAAGAACCTTGACTAGAGGGACTTCTTTGTTGCTGAATCTATGAGTCTGATAATCTAAGATTTCGACTAGAATCTCTTCATAGGAGTGGCTGTTCTGAATGTCGATGCTCTGAATAAGGACAACAACTGCTGGGTCACCTATGCACTTCTTTAGCAAAGAGACATGGAAGAATGGATGGACTGAGGCTAGATCTGAAGGCAACTCAAGCTCATAAGCTACTTTGCCGAAGCGACAAAGAATTCTGAAGGGACCGACATACCGGGGACTGAGTTTCCCTTTCTTGGCAAACCTCTTCACTCCCTTCATGGGATAGATCTTAAGATAGACATAGTCATTGACCTCAAACTAGAGATCCTTTTGACGAACATATGCATAGGACTTCTGTCAGCTCTGAGCAGCCTGGAGTCTCTCTCTGATCAACTGAAATTTGTTTAAGGCATCGAATACTAAGTAAGGACCTATGATTGAGGCCTCACTAACTTTGAACCAACCAATCAAAGATCTATATCTCCTACCATAGAGAGCTTCGAATAAAGCCATCTGAATACTAGAATGATAGCTATTGTTGTATGAAAACTCAATCAAAGGCAAGTGGTCATCCCAACTTCCCTTGAAGTCAATTGCACACTCCCTTAGCATATCTTCAAGATTCTGAATGTTCATCTCTGCTTGACCATTTGTCTGAGGATAAAATGCTGTGCTGAGATGGACTGGAGTACCGAGACACTTTTGGAATGCTTTCCAAAAGTGAGAAGTGAACTGGGTGCCTCTATCTGAGATAATAGATAGTGTAAAACCATGTAACCTGACTAACTCCCTGATATAGAGTTTGGCATCATCCTCGGTGGAATAAGAAATGCGAACAGGAAGGAAATGAGCTGAATTGGTCATTCTATCTATAATGACCCAGACTGAATCATGCTGATGACGAGTTCTAGGCAAACCATCACGAAGTCCATGTTAACTTTTTCCCACTTCTAAGTAGGAATGGTGAACTCTTACATGGAACCACTAGGTTTTTGATGCTCTATCTTAACTTGTTGACATGTAGAGCACTTAGCCACAAACTCTGCAATATCTCTCTTCATCCCACTCAACCAATAGATCTCCTGTATGTCGCAGTACATCTTAGTGGCCCCTAGATGAATAGAGTATCGCTCACCATGCACTTCTACAAGAATTCACTACCTCAATTCATCTACACCTGGAACACATAGAAAACCCTGACAACGAAGAACACCATCTCCCCCTTGGAAGAAAACCTCAACTTTCTGATTCTGAACTGACTCTTTGATCTTGACAAGGCTTGGATCCCTGTCTTGTTTCTCTTTCACCTTGGAAAGTAGAGCTGAATCTAAACTACTATGAGCACATACACCACCCTCTGAAGAATCAACTAAGCGAACGCCTAGTCTGGCAAGCTGATGGATCTCCTAAGCCATCTTTTTCTTACTATCCTCAAATTGAGAAATACTACCCATGGAGAGTCGACTGAGAGCATCGACCATAATATTTGCCTTGCCCGGATGATAAAGAACACTTATGTCAAAATCTTTCAAGATCTCTAACCACCTTCTCTGGTGAAGATTAAGATCTTTATAGGAAAAGACATACTGGAGTCTTTTATGGTCTGTGAAGACATCTACATGAACTCCATAGAGATAATTCCTCCAAATCTTCAAGGAAAAAACTACCACTGCTAACTCAAGATCATGAGTAGGATAATTCTTCTCATGTGGCTTTAACTGTCTGGAGGCATAGGCTATGACCTTACCATGATGAATGAGGAGACAACCTAAACCCACTCTGGATGCATCACAATAGACTACAAAACCGTCTGAACCATATGGAATAGGTAGAACTAGAGCAGAGATGAGTTGAGTCTTCAACTCTTGAAAGCTCTTCTCGCATGAATCTGACCACAAAAACTTAATCTTATTCTGAGTCAATCTGGACATGGGAGATGCAATAGAAGAAAATACCTTGACAAATCGTCTGTAAAAGCCATCCAAACCTAAGAAAATCCTAACATCTGGTGGAGATACGGGTCTGGGCCAGTTTCTTACTGCCTCGATTTTCTGAGGATCTACTCTAATTTCATCACCGGAAATAATATAGCCAAGGAATTGTACTGATCTTAGCCAAAATTTGCACTTGATGAACTTACCGAATAATTGGTGATCCCTAAGAGTCTGAAGAACAATCCTGAGATGGTCTGCATGAGTACCCTCTGTTCAAGAAAAGACTAGAATATCATCTATGAAGACTATAACAAACATGTCCAAGTACTGCTTGAACACACGGTTTATTAAATCCATAAAAGCTGCAGGGGCATTGGTAAGACTAAATGACATGACTAAAAATTTGAAGTGACCATACCGAGTATGGAAAGTTGTCTTCGAAATGTCACATTCTCTAACTCTGAGCTGATGATAGCCTGATCTGAGGTCTATCTTGGAGAAGTAACTAGCACTCTAAAGTTGGTCGAATAGATCATCAATTCTCGGAAGAGGATATCTATTCTAGACTGTGACCTTGTTGAGTTAACGATAAAAAATACATATTCTGATAGAACCGTCTTTCTTGTACACAAATAATACTGGCGTACCCTATGGGGAAATGCTAGGTCTGATGAATCCCTTATCTAAGAGATCCTTCAACTGATCTTTCAATTCCTTGAGTTCTGATGGTGCCATTCTGTATGTCAGAATAGTAGTAGGTTGAGTATTCGGAAGAAGGTCTATGTCGAAGTCTATTTCCCTTTCGGGAGGAATGCCTGAAAGATCTTCGGGAAAGTCATCTGAGTATTCATTAACAATAGGGACTATTTCAAGGCTGGAATATTCAAAACTGGAATATTTAACATGCAAGAGATGATGAACACACCCCTTAGAAATAATTTTCCTTTCCCAAAGGTAGGAAATAAGTTGACCCCTGAACGCTGAAATGCTACCCTTCCACTCTAGGATGGGCTTATTTGGGAACTGAAACTGAACTATCCTGTTACTGCAGTCAACTGTGGTATAGCAGGAATGAAGCCAAACCATGCCAAGAATGACATCAAAATTTGTCATCTCTAACTCTACTAAATCTGCTAACTTGGATTTATGAGATATCATAGCTGGGAAGTTCCTGTACACCCGCTGCCCTATGATGCTTTTACCTACTGGGGTAGAGATTGAGAAGGGCTCTGTTTGGACTTCAGGATTGATTCCAAAATCGCCTGCTATGTATGGAGTAACAAAAGACAAAGATGCACCTGGGTCTAGAAAAGCATAAACATGAACATGGAAAATCTGTAATGTGCCATTAATGACATCGGGAAAATTTTCCTGATCCTACCTAAACTGAAGAGTTTAACTTGTGATTATGCTCACTAGAATGACATGACTAATGAAGAAAGGGGACTGTTCCTAAAACATCTTATAGCCTCCTGTACATAAATGTGGCACGCAACACACCCATGTACAAGACACTACTAGATGCGGCTTTCAGACTTCCTAGGACTCTATTGAACCTTAGGCTCTGATACCAAGTTTGTAACACCTTGATTCGCTGAACCGAAATGCTACACGATGCTCATGACCCCGAGGGACCACAAGCTAACCAATGACTGATATCTGTACCTGTATACTGCAAATCATGATATAATAATACAAAATACACAGAACTGTAAGGCCATAAAGTTCAACTAAATACAATCATGTGGGTGAAAATACCCAAAACAACTCAATCTGAACGTAAATCTGAACATAAATCTGAAAGCCTCTAAACTATCTAAATAAGAAGCTGAAGGAACATGTCTCCAACTAACTCCATAAAAATTGAACTGAAGAAATAAATAAATGAATCAAATCATATTGTCCTCAAATCAATGAGGACTCACTATTTCTCTGCGACTGGAATACTACCGTAATTGCTGGGCTGGAGCTCGTGTCTCAGAACCTATGGTGTACTATGAAAATAAAGCACCATAGCGCAAATGTGTCAGTACAACAGGAGTACTGAGTATACGAGAAAGGTAGGCTGAACATAAAGGGTATCATGCATAAACAACACTGACTGACTAATATGAATGTGGGAGTGCAAACACACATATATAGAAACTGGGACCGTGAATATGTAATAGCATGATCTGTAAGCTAATACATGGTTTACTGATAACTGTCATGACTGATACTAAAATTGATAACATGGACGACTATATCTGAAAGTCATGTATATACTAAAATCTAAAAAACGCCTTGAGTTCTTTTACTCAGACTGATACTGAAACTGTGGGAAGTAGTGTTTAATCAGCATGCCCCATGTATTCCATTCTGGCTAAGCTGGGGTCCAATATCTACCCCGATTGGAGGGGTGTCATACCGTGCCATGCGTAAGGACATCCTGTGAGTGACCCTTATTTGGCATGTACTCAATGAGAACAGTGGGAACCCTAAACTAACGGGTTAAGCCACCTCATCAACACTAATCTGACGGGTTAAGATATCTCAACCTACGCTGGCTATATAGTTCTGAAAGGATAACTACTAAGGATCATACCCTGAACTGGCGGGTGAGTTCCCATCCATGGGTTCACTCAGTGCTAACCTCTACTCCCTTTTGGAGGGACTGGACATGAATAACTGACTATGCATGACTTAATATTACTGGATTCCATTGACTGGCAAAGGTTACTAATATTTGACAACTGACTAAGATCATGAGGTTTTCCTGAGTCACATGATTGACTGAAGTCTATGGAATCATAGCTTGATTTCGGATATCATGAAACATGACATGGATTTAGGTACACAACTATAGTTTTTGGGTACAAGTATACCCAGGACTCGATGGAAGGAAACTGACACATATGACCGACTTGATCATAAGAGTAGAGTCCATAATTTATAATATTGTAAGTAGGGATCTCATACTATGCATGGTTATCAACAATGTATTGCATGGAAAGGATTTCATATCACATGGAAGTACTTGCACAATCTTAATATCATGTTCATTGCATAATCATATTGGCAACACATACCAAGAGCATGGAAGTTCATGTGGATTGCATGGCTATCGTACATCTTGTTCATAAGTAGGATTTGCAAGTAAACATAGCATAATCTCATAAGAATAGTTCATGAGTATTACAACAACATTTACAACGCACATTATCAACATAGAAGTCATTGGAACGTAAGGGAATATCATGAATCCTTCACTTAGTCACAATTTAGCTATATTGCATGATTTCTAGTTTCTTAGGCATTTTATCAAACACCTTACATGCACATCTTACGAATAGGTGAAATCATCAAATTATACATCATGAACAACCAAATTTATATGTTTCCAACTCATATGATATCATGAAATTAAAAAAAAAACATATAAAAATTCCATCTTGGGAATCACCTAATGCCAAGAACATGACCATCAACACCCAACAATATAGAAATCATACTTTATAATGAAAAAAGAGGGGTTTTAAGCTTTATAGATGAAAGGGATCCATAAATCAACTAACGTATACCTTAAAAGGAAGATTCTTGATGATTGACAGAGGAATTTCCTTGAAATCGGATCTTCAAGCTTAGTTACGCAACCCTCGTTGTTTTTCTCTTTTAGTTCTCTTGGATTATGAGATTTGAGATAGTTACGCAACCCTCGTTGTTTTTCTCTTTTAGTTCTCTTGGATGATGAGATTTGAGATGATAATAGGGTTGTGATATGTTTAGAAGTTATATATTTCATAGGGTTAAGTTTAGGGACGTGTAAGGAGTGTTAAAAGACTTAATTACCCTTAAAATAACTCAAAACGGAGACCCAAAACTAAATTAGCCGGCACCCAAGTGATTGACTAAGCTAGGTTGGGCGGCGCCTAACCAATGGCCTATGTTTGGGTTGGGCGGCGGCTAACCAATCGCCTATCCTTACTATCTCTCATAAAAATGGGCATAACTTTTCGGTCGAGTATTGGATTAAGGTGAAATTGGTATAATTGGAAAGCTAATTCAATTCTCTACAATTTCCTGGATCTAAATCAGCCAAAATACCACAATAACATCAAGTTATACTCATTCAAAGATGACCTTTGCAAAATCGAACACTAAAACTTGATGGATTCAAAAACTCTTAGCTTGTATTACCTTAAGTGACTCATATGAACATGCTTAATGCATCATAAGCTATCCTATCACTAGGATATTCATTGTAAGTCATGTACTCAAGTATAAATCACAGGATAGCTTATTCACTTCCTAGCTTAGAAACATGCGGGTTATTACAAAAAGACATAGCAAGGTAAAGGAGAAGCACATGGGTCAATGAATAAGTGCGGATATCACTTATGCATGCCTATCCCATCTCCTATGTTGACTCTTTAATAGTATGATTCCTTCGTTGAACCTTTACACAAAGAATAACTCAGGTACTCATCTTCCTCCCATTATTAGTAAACATAGAAATTGGTTTTTCTTAATATGAAATATCCTTATTAAGCAATTTGGGGAAGCAACAAATAAGGTACTCACCATCCCATGAAAGTTCTTTAGCATAGACATGTGGAATACAGAGTGAACCCCAAACATACTAGGAGGAAAGGCTAGACTGAATGATACTGACCCTACTCACTTCAAAGCCTCAAAGGTTCTTATACTTCACATCTCTCAACTTATTATTTGCATATTATTTCTATTGCCTTTGAGCTGCTATGGGATTTTCCTATATGAATCCCATTTTTTTCATCGATTTCTTGAGTATGTTAGTGTCTTAACGCCTTAACTCAACTACATCAAATCACCAAATTGGAGACCTACACCTCCTACCATATAAAGCCTAAACAGAAGCTATGTCAATACTAGAGTGGTTGCTATTGATGTAGGTAAATTCACACAACAATAAGTATTGGTCCCACTGAGCCTTGAAGTCAATAATACAAGCCCGTCGTATGTCCTCAAGCACACAGATAGTTTGCTTTATCTGGCTATCGGTTTATAGAAGGAAAGATTAGTTAGATCTAATCTAGACCCTATATCTGACTAGAATTTCTCCCAAAAATTAGAGGTGAACTGAGCACCTTTGTCTGACATATCGATACCAGTACCCCTTATAGCTTTAAAAAGTTTTTCACATAAATCTTAGCTAACTTAGTCACATTAGAATCTACTCTTACGAAAATAAAATAAGTTAACTTAGTCAATTAATCCACAATGACTTCCTCAAAGTTTTTGAAAAACACATAACAAAGTCCATCATTATCTATTTTGATATGATTCTCACAATGACCAATGTCAACCCCTTACGATTTGATGCATTTATTTGTCCCTTCTCTTTTTATAATTATTCATATAGATATCAGATAGAAGGTGGGAAACCACAAAAAAATATTTTCTTCAGTGTTGTATTAAATATTAGATGTCATGGGGTCTAGGTTCAATGTTTATATTCAAAATATACATATATTTATACTTGTGACTTTTATATTGCTAAATTTCTTTAAATGTTGACAATATTTACCCCTGTATTACATAAATTACTTCTTTCCACAGAAGCCCCTGTATTCCTTACTTATGGTAGAAAGAAGTGGGATATGTTCCATGGTGGAACCAAGTTTCACCATAAATTTAATAACACTAAGTGGGGAAAATTTATTGATGATAATAATATGCAGGAAGGAGATGGAGTCGTACTTGAATTTTTTAGAGTACAGTGCTAGAAAAGTTGACTTGAGGGCTAATATCATCAACAATGAATTCCCATATGAATTGATTGCTAAAGATAAAGATAAGGATGGTGTAAATAGTGGCAACCTAATATTAACTAGTTAAAAGTACTCTTCTATTTTTTTGAAGTTGCTGATTAGTGAGTTTTTTCTTTTTGCAAATTATATACGTAGTTTTATTAAATTATCTTGAGAGATGTATTTTCGACAAGTACATCCGTAGTTCTAATAAATTATTTAGTGATTTATATTTTCTGCAAGATACATTTGCAGTTGTATTAACTTATGTTAAGTTTATTCAATCATTGTTTGTCTTAAAAGAATTGACTTTCTATTTAATTTTTACGTATATTATCTAAATTGTGACAATGCTTATCTTCTGATTATGTCCTAAGTATTAACTCATCTATATCATTTAAATGATATTTAGTACAATTTTCTTTACAATTAATTGCTTGTTAACATGTCAATATAAGATAATAATCATATTTTTGTATTGAAATTCTAAGGATTCTTCCTGAACTAATGTTCAATCTAGCTTCTTCACCTTTGGTTTATGGTCTAATTCATCATAGGAGAACCTTCTGGCTTGGTGTTAATGAATGAGCACCACCACTATTTGTAAGAATCCTTTATCTGCAGTGCAATGTAGTCAACCTCATGGGACTCAACTAAACCTACACTATGGAGCCTGTCATGGTATCTAACTAAGACCTCATATCTATTCTTACATGGGACACCTTAAACTGGGGCAGATCCATCTTCTCGAATCTCTTAAATCTACACTACTTTTTGTGTAACATAGCATCCCTAACTCTGCCCTCGCCTCCACTCCTAGTAATGGCATACCTAGGTTCTGGCAGAGTTGTTGGACCCTAATAGACTAGATAAGGTTGTTGATCTGATGTTTGGTCCCTAACTCTAGTTTGGAAACTCTCTGGTGTACCTACAAATCCACCACCCTGGACCAAACCCTGTAACATTTCTATCATCTAAGCCAATGTGTCCTAGAGTTCTGGAGCAGTAACAAGATCAAGTGGAGCTTGCCCTAGGCCTACCTTCTCTATTGGAATTCGATCATCATCTAACTCATAATTAAACTTAGGGAACTCTACCCTAATAGTAATCTGTGTGATTGCCTAAGTTGTACCCTACCATGACCTTTGCCATAACCTCTGCCATATCCCCTAACCTATTTGTGTGCCTAAGCATGGACAGTCGGCCTTGATGGCTAGAATGTGATCGTGAACTCAGTCCAAAGATACATGTGTCCTCATTATGTGTGATAAAATAAGACAATAATCTCAGTAATCAATTGAAGGAATCATTCGTATGAGAAGAAACAAGAAAGGAAATCTCCTAAACATCACAATCCGAGACTACATCTTAGTCATAAACAGTGCTTAGAGCTTTAAGTGACCCCAAGCTAACCCATCGACTATCATGAGACTAAGCATACTGGGTATAATGAAATATATTGAGCAACTTATAACTGAAACTTAGTAATAATAATAACCAAAACCAAGACTAAGACTAAATCTCAAAACAGGAAATGTTTGATATAATCATAAAGCTGAAAATCTAACTTTTTGTTTGAAAGCCTATACTAATGATGAGTCGTTGGGACAAGTGCTCAACTAACTCTAAGCATCTTGAAAACAAAATAAGAAATGCTGAAATAAAAACATAGACCCTCGACCTCAAATGATGAGGACTCACCACTCTCAGTTATTGGGATGACATTGGAACAAATTTAGTGTAAGGCTAAAGCTGAGTGTCCGAACCTATATTATGATACGATACAATGCAACAAAAGGTATGGGGTAAGTAGTTTTAATGTACTGAGCATATGAGCCATGCAACCATAAAATAGGTTGATAAATGTTGAAATACTATACTAAGATATGAAAACTTAATAAAAATACAATGACTATGGATGAGATGCATAAGTAAACATGTAAATAATTCTATTAAATAATAAATTTGAAAAATCATTAGCTTATGTAAATAAACCAAATCAAGGATCATGCACTATTTTAAATCTGTAACTGATGGAGGTTCTTGTAATTGACATAGACCATATGAGCAAACATGGAATCCAACTAAAATAACAAGGAATAATAATGAAAATTAAAAGTCTTGGAAATAATAATTAGGATGATTATAGGGTCAAGGTATCTTGAACAATCATGTAAAGCTACACAATCTCATTGGTTAAATTATCTATCTTGATTGTTTATTCGCAGGGTTAATATCATGATTATGGTCTTTCAAGCCTCTAATCCTCTATTTAGATTTGCCTCACAACTTTATCATTAAGTGGGGATGTGAGAACTAATTCAAACACATTTATATTTCATCCCCTATTTTAATCAAACAGGGCAAATTAAGTTTATTCCTATTCTAACCATGAATCTTATCTTTAACTTATCTAAAAGACAAGAGCTCATACCTTATGTTCCACGTTGTAATCTAAGTATCTCACGTTACTCCTTTCAGGCTCACAAAAAATATAAATATATTCTAAAGATCACGACTCAATATAATAGTGAGTACAAGAACATAGGAAAAACTAACTATGATAATTAACAATATACGTTAATAAATCATGTTCGTAGCCTTAACCCTAGAAAAATTATGTTTAGTCACTTATAATCAAATTTGCAATTAAAAAATTAATGTAGTTCATACAAGAATTAAGTAGTGAAAAGAGAAGAATAAGAACTCTAGGATATTCCTCATTCTTTTACCTTCTCAAAATCATCCCAGGTCCTCCAAAGATGATTAGAATTGAAGCCAAGTGTCCTATTTATAGTGTAGGACAATTTGTACCTAACAAAAATCAAGGTCCATGACACTTTAAAATCCCGAGCCTATGCTCAGTGACACATAGATATCACTGAGTACTGCCTCTGTGACATATTGATATCTTAGAAGGCTAATGCTTTCCTGACTAAATCATTCCAACTTTATTTTTTCTATTCCTTGACTCCATGGCACTTTAATATTATGCTAATCTACTGTTTTGGTGATCCAAACTCTCCCATACACGTTATTTAACGTCGTTCCATCAATTTGATTTCTTCACATCTCAATCTGGATGTGTTGTTGGCTTTAATCTTCATATTCTTCAGCTTGAAGAGTTTCACATGTGCACTTCCAAATCCATTATTCACGTCAAGTTTACTCCTTGTTTGTTCACCCATTATGGCTCATGTGTGGCTTCATTTTTCTCATAAATAAGATCTAGTAAACTCCTAGAATAGGTCATCATAAACATTAGACCATACCATTTGCCAACTAATTGAAACTTCAAAAGAACAAGTATAACTTATGCTGGTTCACTTGGTTATCTCATCTAAGTTTCCCTTGGCCATTTTAACTCTTATATTAATTCAATTACACTATAAGCCATCTAAACATGATTCTTAACACATACTTACATATATATTACTGAATATGCATGTCACCACACAAAACCATGTTTAAGAGTCCTCAAAACCAAGCTAAACACGCATTGGTTATGACACTTAGGTGTATAAATATGCTTAAGATCACCATCTCACACTTAAAGACTTTTTCTTCCTCGAACAACTATTTTCTTTCACGTTCATACAAGGATTCTCAAACATCCCTACTTGAACTACGACACTCAATCTAGAACTATAATGACTATATCAATGGCAAGTTCAACATTAAGCTTGTCATATTACAATTGAATACAATGAATACTTCTTTAAGACTTTATACCCTCAAGGATTATCATGAACCATAAGCTTACCATTAGTTTAGTGCTTCCTAATATAAGAACATAAAAAAACTCAGATCAAATAGGACTGTAAGGGATGTAAGGTAGGCTAAGCGATAGGTAGTAACTATTTTGGCCAGTAATATTGACTAACTTTCCCAAGCATGTTTGTATATTACACTTTATATTAAACTCATATCCAACCAACCTATTTTCTATCACTTTAGTAGGGGGTATTTTCCATTAAAACATGATTCACATCTTTTGATCAACCTTTCTTTTCATTATACTAATCTTTGCACAACAATACATACACTTTTCAAACATACCCAGAATTATTACTTTGGGGCTTCAACTTCCTTCTTTAATTTTACACTCCTTAACACCTTAATTTTTCAACTAAAGCTCTTAAGAATTTTGGATCAAATTTTAATTAATTGAAAGAAAAGAAATAAGTTACATATGTAGCTACCAAATAGTAAGCTAAAGGATCAACAAGGCTAACTAAGGTCATGCAGAAAGGTAGATAAAGAAAGGAATAAAGCTTAAATATCAAAGAAATGCCTATATCATTTCCCAAACTCAACATTTTTCAATTTGTTCTACAAAAAAACCGGCCAAGTTCTAGATATCAATATGCAAACATAGAATACAACAAAAACCTCACACACATTGCACATGTTTAACTAAATGAGGATCCCCATTGACTCTCAATCAAGAAATTACAAGAATTCAACTTTAAGCTAGAGTTATACAAGAGTCACCTAACTGCGCCTAGGTGTCTCAAACATAGTTATTCAACTCATTCAACATGCTTCCAAATTAAAACCACTTTACATCATGTAGTCATGTAGCCTAACAAGAGCACTTAATAATATATTAGTGATACGATTCTACTTATTAAATCGTAATGACTAACTTTTCCTCAAGACGGTCGTCATCCATCTATCATTAGAAAAAGTTCATAAAATATGACTACGAAATTTTAAATTATCCTCTAAAAATAAAATAACAATAGTCGTCTCAAAGAGCACCCCCTAAAAAAAGAACTAAAAATTAAAATCAAGGGGTGAATGAAGTGTGCTCCTAAAAAATAAAAAGAGAATAGAACTAAAATTATTAAAAGAAAGTCTTTTTTTGTATTTTCAAAATTTTCAGCAACATAAGCAAACAACCAAAAGATTTATATAGCACAGTTCACTTTAAATATAAATTGAAAGATTTCCCACCTCACACTTAAAATAATACTTTGTCCATAAAGTATAAGTTAAAGAATGACGAATAGAAATACTCCCTGAGGCCTCTACGCCAAGCTAGTAGCATCATATCCATCAAAGAGGTCCGACGTACCCTACACTTTGTTTATTAACATGCTACTTCGCTTGGACTCAAGTATTGAGACTTTCCTTCAACATGTCAACACAAAACAAAAAACAAAAAACTAAAGGTGATACCAAAATAAAACAAACTACCTTAACTTGGGTTGCCTTTTAAGTAGCGCCTGATTTATTATTGCAACACAACTCACATCACAACTATCATCCATATTTTATAATTCTTTTCCTCCTAGTTGGGGCCTATCTTTTTTTTTTTTAATTTGTAAGTGCTCATAATCAACATCTGCAGCTTTTCTTACACTTACCTTTTTAGGATTCCATTCAAGCCTTTTAAGCTCATGCTTACTAGTTAAATTTGGCAACTCTATGAGAGAGTCCGATGAGGTAATTTGAATATTATAGTTCACCACTCCTTACTTATCTATTTAAATCATGCATATATCTCTATATTGTGAGGGTGTGTTACGTTCAGTGTACACTCTTAAGACCACCTCTTCATCATTCAGTCTCATCTAGAATGTACCCTCTCAAACATCTAGCAAAGCTCCATCGGTAGATAAGAATGGATGTCCTAATATAATTGGTAACTTTTTATCTGCATCATAGTTAAGAACAATAATGTTAGCAGGAATGATAAATTTACCAAAATTAATGAGAACATCCTCTATAATTATTTTGGGGAGAACTCTAGTTTTGTCCTCAATTTGTAGTACAACAAAGGAAGGCCTGGCTTTCCCAAATCAAGATGCTAAACATATAAAGGGGAATAAATTTGATGCTGACCCCAAATCACTTAGATCTTTGACAATATCACTTTTACCAATTTGCATGGGCAGGGTGAAACTCCCAAGGTCTTTGAGTTTTTAAGGAATCTTGCTCATAACCATAACACTACAATTTTTAGTAATTGCCACCATCTCGATATCTCCAACCCTCTTTTCATTATCTACCATATTCTTTTGGTACTTAGAGTACTTGGGCATTCCCTATAAAATATATAACAAAGGAATGTTAATGTAAATTTCTCTAAATGTGTCAAATAACTTGTTAAAACAAGTGTCCTCTTTTGGTTTATTAAGATTTTGAGGGAATGGTAGTGCTGATCTAGTTTGTAATCACTCAACTGACTTCTCATTTGGGTACTTAGAGTTCACTTCTTTTGTCAGGTTATTTGCTATCTAGTAGGTGTGATCAACTCTGCTTGTACCTCATGATTTTTCTTTAAAGATGTGTAAATTAAATTCCTACCACTTCTCAAGGTGATTATCATGATTGTTTTAGATTTTTCTTTGAATCACTAGGTAAACCCCCTTGAGGTCTTATATTTTGTGCTTGAGCTAGCTGACTCATCTGTATCTCTAAATTCTTTTGTGCAAATTGCTGATTTTTGAACTCTGTAGCCATCTATTCTTGGTTGGCTAGAATTTCTTTCAAAGTCTCTTTTATATTACTAGTGTGAGTGTTGTTCTGATTACCTTGCTATAGCTGAAGTTCTTGAGGTTGAACTTGATTATTTCCTCAAGAGTATTTGGATTGACTCTGCCAGTTTTGGTTATAATCATTACTATCATTTTGATTCCATTTTTTAACATGGCCTACAATATTCACCGACACTAAAGTTTCTCCGCGTAAGTCTGTAGAGTAACCACTACTACCATAAATTTCACACCATTCTAAACCTATCAAACTACATTAACCTAGACTGAGGTTAATAAACTCAACTTATTGAACAAAGTCATCGTCCGGTCATAAAAAAAGGTCAACTATGCATCCAATGCTATAATGATATCTACCTCGATCATACTTACAGTATTATTCACCATACTTCTAGATACATCATGATTCCATTATGGATTACCTTGCATGATATGGTTGAGGAGAGTATACATATCATCATAGGTTTTATCCAAAGCCTGACCATTTACTGCTGAATCTAGAAAAATTTTTGTGTTATGGTCAAGTCTTTCAAACAAAATATGAGCTAACATATCATTTATCTATTGGTGATGTAGGAAATATCTGTGAAGATACTTGAATCTTTCCCATGCATGCTAGATATTTTCTTCTTTCTTCTGCTTGAAACCTAGATCTCACTCCCCAACCATGTAGTTTTTCTGAATGGAAAGAAACAATTGAGGAACTGCTTTGCCAAGTCAACCCAACTTGTAATTAAATTTGAAGGTTTTACCTTCAATTATTTATTTGCTTCTCCCAAGAGTGAGAATGGAAAAAGAGTCATCCTAACATAATCTATAGAGACTCCCATAGGAATAAATGTGGTATCAATCTCTAGAAAATTCTAGAGATGGACCTGTAATCCTCATGTGACAAGCATGTAAACTGTCTGCTTGTGTAAAAAATTACACCACATTTTGTTTAAGGTCAAATCTTCCTCCTACATCTGGTCTAAAAATATTGGAGGTTACATTGGTTGCAATTAAGATTTCTACTTCATACACTATCCTGTGAGTTGGTTATTCATCATCCGTTGCTGCAGGAATGGACATAGCTTGGTGAACTTACAAGATTAGATAGATAAGTGCTTCTTCTCTCCTTAATTTTTGCAAGCATTGAATAGGTTTGGGATGTAGTTCAACTAATTTTCTCTCTCTTTCCGGCTTGCTTAAGATTCAAACCTGTACCTATAAGTTTAGTACCTAAGACCAACTTGTTAATACTTAGCAAACAGAGTAGTAAAACTAAAAATTGCAAGGTTGCTAATTTTACAAGTCCCTGGCAATGGCACCAAAAACTTGTTAAGTCTGGCTACACAGGCAAGTGTATGTGGTCGTGCAAGCAATAAACTTTCTCTTGTAAGCCGAATATTAGTTCCACAGGGACTTAGCTTTTAGTAGACAATTCAATTCAAGTATTATTATTAAGGTTAAACGAGTGTGATTTATAGCCAAAGAGAGTGTAAGTTTTATTATGCTAAAAGTAATAATGAACAATAAGGAAAATTAAAAGTGTTGGAAACAATAATTAGGAGGATTCCATGGTCAAGGCATCTTAAACAATCACGCAAAAGTATACGATCTCATTGGTTAAGTTATTTATCCTTGTTGTTGATTCATGGGGCAAGATTATGGTCTTCCAAGTTGGATAAGTTATCTATCTTGGTTGTTGATTCATGGGCCATGATTGTGGTCTTCTAAGATTCTAAACGTCTATTAAAATTAGCTTCACAACTACATCATTGACTAGAGATGAGGGAACTTACTCAAATAGAATTATATTTCATCCAGTATTTGAACCAAATGGGGACAATTAGGTCTATTCCTATTCTAACCACGAATCTTATCTCTAATTCATCTAAAAGACAAGAACTCATTCCTTATGTTACATGTTCTAATCTAATTTTACTCCTTCTAGGATCACAAAAGAAATATAAGTGTATTCTAAAGTCCAAAAATCAATAGAATATTGAGGACCAAAACAAAAGAACAACTAAATATGATAATAAACATTAACCAACTTGAATATATGCTAAACAACCATGTTTATAGCCTCAACCTTAGAAAGAGAATGTTTAGCCACTCATAATCTGATTCGCAATTACACAATTAATGTAGTTCATCCAAGCATTAAGTAACGAAAAAAAAGATTAAGAACCCTAGGATAAGCCTCCTTCATGTTTTAACCTCTCCAAAATTGTACCAAGTCTTCCAAATATGATTAGAATTGAAGCTAAGTATCCTATTTATAGTGTAAGGCAATTGATTTGCAAATAAATAAAGGTCTGTGCCACTTTGAAGTTATGGGTCATAAGCTCTGTGACACTTTAATATCATAGAGAACTGCCTCTATGACACACTGATATATCAAAGGCTACTGCTTGGCTGACTAAACTTATTCCAACTTTTTTTCTATTCCTTGACTCTATGGAACCTTAATATCATGGTAAGCTACGATATTGGAAGGGGAGGAGGGGGTTCAAACATTCCCAAACATGATCTTTCACATCGTGCCATAGCTTTGATTGTAGCACATCTCAATCTTGATGAGTTTTCTACTTCAATCTTCACATTCTTCAGCTTGAGGAGTTTCATATATGCACTTCAAAATCCATTGGTCACATGAAGCTTGCTACTTGTTTTCTCACCCATTATCGCTCATGTGATGCTTTATTTATCACCTAAATCATCTCAAATAGACTCCTACAATACCTTATCACATGCATTAGACCGTATAATACACTGACTAATTGAAACTACAAAAGAACGAGTATAGCTTAGGCTGATTGACTTAGTTATCTCGTCTAACCTTCCCTTGTCCATTATGACTTGTAATGATTCACTTACACTATAAACCACCTAAAAATATAGATTAACACATAATTACATAAATAGTACTAAAAATGCACATCACCCCTTAAAACCATGTTTAAAAGTCCTCAAAACAAAGCTAAACATGCGTAGATCATGACATTAAGATGTATAAATACGCCTAAGATCACACACCAACATATACAAAAGCCTTATTTAAAATCATGCATAACTGACTGATATTAATGATCATAAAATAGATAGAAAGACAATACTAAAAGAAATTCTAGAATTAAGATGATTAGGACCTTGCCCTAATTCATGGACTTCATAAGAACAAAACTTGAAAGCAAATTTTGGAATGAGTGAAAAAAGGAGGCCCTCAATAAATACCTACATACATGAAATTTTAAGGAATATTGCTAAGAACTTGGATTTGGAGCTTATGGAGAAGAATCCTAGCTTCTTGGGACTCAAGAGAAATGAATCGCCTTCCAATTTTTTTCATCTTTGAGGTGTTTGGCTGAAAATTAAAATAAAGGAACTTTTAAGTCCCTTTAACCCCTTCCCAAATAACCCTAAAATAATGTGGTATAGGTCTAGCAATTAGGAAAATTATAAAACTTCCTCCAATTAAAATGTAATCGATTTTGCTATACTAGTAATCAAGGGTCTTTAGGAAGAGTTGTCGCCTCAACCAATAACCTATTATCAAGACTCATTACAACTGCATAGAGTTGTTAGGTTCTGTGTATAACTAGGACATGATAGCTCATTATCACTGATGATTAGTCATTGTGTCCACTTATTACCATAGGACCTAAATGTTATGTTTTAGGACTTTATTAGAATGGATGTACACGACGACTCATCATGACTGATGACCAGTCATCATCATGATTTATTTCTATTGGGATAATTTTTAAAATTCTTCAGGACTTTTAGCTAAGTCCTCATAACAGTTCGTCCAACAATTCATTGGTACTTACGATGACTTATTGCCTAAGAGATTCTAGAGAATTTTTTTCTAATTTCTAACTAGCTTTATATGTTAGTTCTGAAATGGAATTTTGAAAATGTTAGGGTGTTACAATAATGTACCATAGCCTCTCAAAGATAGATAACAATGTCTCTGCACTGATCCTCTAAACTTTACTAGATTCGACATGTACTTGTAAGATCAATGAACATAGGGCTTTCATACCAGCTTATCATGATCTAAAACTGGGACCATGATGGCATATGCCACACATAATTATCAAACCCAAATCAGTTATTAAAAATATAGATAAAGCAGAAGAAATGAATACCAGTCAAACCTAAATTACATTCTCAAATCTCACTAAGGAATATAAGTATGGCAAATACAAGATATCCTAGGTCAAGTATCAAAATACAATCCTTTAGTATACGGGAAATAGAATGAATGATCCAAAACACCTATCATGCAAAACAAAGCATAAGACTGATATAAAAGAAAAATTTTGGGTGCTAGGAAGTAGAAATCTCTACCTCAGAATCTCCAAAAGCAACACCATAAAAGTAATCAATATTCAAGGATTGGAAACTCAGTACCTGCATAAAAGATGTAAAAAAGAAAACAGTAAGTAGGAGAATACATGTACTCAGCATTATCATCAATCGACCTAAATTCAAAGTGGTAGCGAGGAAACATCGACACCAATCATCCAAGTAACCACAAACTACAATCAAGAAACAAAATACCCTATACTAGTAGATACAACGGGCTACAAGAGTCATATAACAATCTTGTCATAGTAAAAGAAAAACTCGAACAGGTAGAATCAATAGTAATTTCTCAACACCTTAGTCACAACTCAAGTTTTACTAATACAAAGAATTCCACTTACATCAAAGAATGAACGTATGCATGCAATGTATATACTATGATACACTCATTGATCTATATAGATAGCTAGGGCCTATAGGGGACTTGGAGGTCCATACACTGGAGAAGTGCACTATGATCCCAATAATATATATATATATATATATATATATATATGCATAGCGCTCACTCCGATCCATAGTCTATATTGTGTAGGCGTGCATTCCAATCTCATATCAACAATATAATTTTCATCAATTTATCTCACAATATAAGAAGAATATCAATATACAACCCACCTACCCTGTCAAAAGGTATCATCCTCAACTAACATATCCAATTTTTCACACAATAATTATAATTCACATGAATCAAGCAAACAAGTATAAGAGAATAATTCACACAAGTTTATTAGCCAATTTATATTCCTTCACATAGCACTGGTATTACCATAAGCACTCTTCACTTCACTTATATGGAACTCCCATTTTCCATTACAAGCATCTATCACATAAGAGATTTTAAAAAGATTAAAAAGTCACAACTTACCTTAAGAAAGACCAACAAAATTAAATCAAACTTTACCCTTCCAAACCTTCTCCAAATAAGCTCAATCTATTCAAATATAAGATCCAAGTAAGAAAATAAAGCCAATGATGCCTATATTAACATACTTTGATTTCAGCTTCAAAAGCAAACACAAAATGTTATTCCGGACCTATGAGAGTAAAAATAAAATTTTATAATAAATTAAGTCACCCATAGAGTAGAGATTTTAAATCTGAAATCCCATCGAAAATGGGCTTGAGATCTAGATAGAAATCGTCAAAATACCCACAACTAGAAAAATGTGAATTATCTAGGGATTTTACTTGGGGGTTCTGTCCATAGATATTTCCTGGGGATTTTTATATGAAAATCTAAAATACCTACATTTTAATGTATTTCATCTACGATATAGTTTTCCTCTAGAAAATCCATAGGTGAATTTGGTACCATTTTGCATAAAATTTTACCTAGCGAATTATGTGGGATATTAGTCCGCAATAACTTCTTCATGGGTAAATTCATAGGAAAATAACTAAAATAAATTTCTTAGTTAATTTGTAGAAAAATCCCCTGATAAACTACTTGCACATTTATTTAGGAATAGTTATCGAGAAATTTACATAAAAAATTATGTGGGAATTTTGATTCTATGAATTTACTTGAGAATTATTTCTTTGGGAGTGATCTGTGAATTTGATCACTTGGGGGATTACTTGGAAAATTTTTAATGTAAATTTTGTTAGACATGTTATGAAATATAAATTAAGAAAAATAATAATAAATTGAGATAGAAGAGGGAAGACTTCTTTATTTCTTGTGAGATGAGAGATCATAAGATTCTTGAGAATGATTTCCAATGGATAAAACCCCTCTATTTATAAGGAAAATTACTCCTATAATCTGTCTAAATAATGTGCCTCATTAAAAATTTTGGCTGCCTCATTAAAAATACGTATTTCGGCTGCCTCATTAAAAAACTTGACAAAGAAATCCCAGGAGGACAAAAACTTAAAAGGAAAAAAGAGTACATAGCGTATTAACTCCCCTTAATAAGAACATCCTTGAGCCTTTGCATCCTAATCTTGTGCATCATCTTCTTGAAAGTTGTAGTTTTGATGAGATTTGGTGAATAAATCAGCCACATTATCACTTGAACGAATCTGTTACATGTTAATATCACCTTTCTTTTTGTAGCTTATGTGTATAGAAGAACATTGATGAAGTGCGCTTCGTTCTATCTCCTTTTACGAATATTTCATTAAGATGTGCTATGCATGCTGCATTATCTCTATATAAAATTGTGGGTACATTGTCATATTTCATGTTATATTTTTCTCGAATGAGATGTCTCATAGACCTCAACCATACATATTCTCAACTTACTTCATGAATAGCTATTATCTCAGCATGGTTCGATGAAGTAGCTATGATACACTACTTTTTATATCTCTAAGATATCGTAGTACCACCACATATAAACATATAGCCTATTTAAGATCGAGCTTTATGTGGATCAGATAAGTACCCAACATCAGCATGACCAATAAGATAAGGAATACAATCTTTAGAATAATATAAGATCATATATTTGATCCCATTTGAATATCTCCTAGTAGGATCATAACTATACCTTGATAACAAATTAATCAAAAAGGCTATAGGCCTTGTAATATTTGCAAGATACATGACTGCACCAATTGTACTAAGATATGATACTTCATAAGCAATCCAAATTAGGTATATTTCTTATTTTAGCAAATTATTTATTTCTTTAGAAAACTCTCCAAGAGTTCCAATAATTTTTAATCTATAAATTTATATAGTATAGGATTATAAATAAGTTTCTCAGAAAATTTTATATGCTTCAATCATTTGAATCCTTAAAAGTTTTCATATAAATTTTTTCAAGTGAAAATATTCAGTATTTTATGCGTGACATCTTCCATTGTCTGGAGTACAAATCAAAAAAGTTTTATGTCTTACCAAAATGAATCCTTTCACATCACTTGATAAATATTTCTATGTTAGCATGCTTAAATAAATACAGAATTCAGATCCTTGTAATCTTTTACAATATTACGCCAATATTGTGTTAAAGATATCATTGATGATATATTATTTCATATCTGTTCACAGTATGAAATAATGTTTTAAGAGCTCATCACTTCATTGTTTTCAGGTACTTGAACCTCTCATAAGGATTCAGGAAGTATTACATCGTATCCATATTGCCTTTTTATTATGACTATTTTCTCCTTATTCTTTTCAAGAATTATTTAATTTGGAACCAATTGGTCTACCATGCTTCATGCATGCATAGATTTTGTCCTTTAGGGAAACAAAATAGGAGCACTTGCAGCTTAAATGAGATGCTTTCAGCATTTGGCTTGAATTATTTTTTGAATGAGGATCTGATGATAATTCCTAATATCTTTCATAGCTTCTTATAATCTCCCCCTTATATTAGAAAAAATAGCATACATACTCCATCCTCTTTGAGGAATACATCTTTCTAAATTATGGCATAGTAATTAATCGTATACCGCACATCAAAATTATTAGATGCACAACGTGTGGTTCCTGACTCAGAACTACTTTGAGGGGAAATAAATCATAATTTATTACTTTGATGTATACATGTACTTTTGTTATAATATATAATCTTTCAAACCAACACATCAAGCTTTGCTCTCATTAGAAATAATTCAACTATTTATCAAAGACATCTAATGTTAAACCATCATCATCAAGATGAGTTGTCTTGATTACACAATCTGAAATTATGCTCTTGATCAATTTTATCAACCAAGAAATTTTATGAATTTCAAACTGCAGGTTGACAAGAAACCCACATGTGATCATCTTATATCAAAGTATCTTAATAGATCACATGACTGGTGAACAGACCCATATTTATCTTTTATACTTTTCTGATTTTGAGGGATCCAATTCCAAAATTAGTTGGTCCAACCAAGTTATCAAGAGAACAAGAAACATTAAAAGTAATGAAGAATTTTTTAATTATTCAATGTATGTTCAATACTCAGTATGCACATATTTGGAATGTCTCAATCGTTCATGTCAATTTATGAATTTTTATTCTAGCAAACTCTAAGTTTACCATAACATATAAGTTTGACTTTGGTAAATTTCAGATTTACTATTACAAGAATAAATTTTACATTTACTTTTTTAGAAGTATATTTTAAATTACCTCTTCTCAATTATTCAACCTATTTCGGAGGTGAGTTGTGATACCATCACATCAAGTGCACATTTTCATTAATAAGGTTCTTATTCCCCAAGAATAAAATATAATCATGCCTTAAACCTATTAAATTATGATAGCTTCAAACCTCTATCATGATATTGCTAATTCAAAAGAAAATCGAGGCATTCAAGGCACACATATAATGTAGAGAATTTTTTCTCTAATATGATTTATAGTCATAATAAGCGTATGTAATACCCCAAATTTCCCTAGCTCAGTTTAGCTCTTAGTACATAAGAATTTCTTTATAAGATTTTCAAAATACTTAGATTTTTTCAGTTTAACAATTACCAAGGTGTAGGAAATTCAGTTAGCTTTTCATCAATATAAATTTTACCCAAATCCAATATATAGGTGAGAAGTTATGGCCCTTTTAGTAAAACAGTATGCAAAGTGGAAAACACCGCATCGCGGTGAGGGTACAAATGGAAATTGTCAGTTTCTAGTATGCCATCAAGATAAGCCTGCATCACGCCAAGGTTCCAGTTACTGTTTGGCACTTTCCAATGAAGCTTTGCGATAACGGTGCATCGCGCTAATGCCCTTTTTTACGATTGTCATTTTCCAGTGAGGCTCCACGATACCTATACATCGCACCAAAAGGTATTTTCATAGTTGTCCATTTTTGAACAATTTTAACTAGCTTCCAGTGGCTCACCACTATGCCACCATGTCGCGATAAAGGCGAAAATTGGGAATTTTTAGTGACAAAAACTTAAATCCTTCAAGGGGAAATTAGGTCTTTTTCCATGACCCTAATCAGTCCTAAAAACGAGATTTGTGCCCTAAACAACCTAATTAGTCATTTTTTTCTCAATTCCTCTTAAAATTAAATCATTTTATCTTAAATAGAAAACCCTAGCCTTAAAGAATCAAGAAAAAATCTTAAGAATCCCACCAAGAAGCTTTAAGAATTAAACTAGCCAGGTATATTAGGTGTTTATTCATGGGTTCTTTTCACCCATAGAGTGCAAGAAACTTATGATTTCCCGTGCTTAAATTGGATTGTATGCCTATTCTTGAGGTTGTTGGGGTTCTAATCCATGATTAATTGCAAGTATCTTGAAATTAAGATAGCATGTGTGGTGAATTAGGTGATTCTCATGTTAAAACCTTGAAACTATAAGTTGAATGTGTAGCCATGATATTTATATGTATTTCTTATTATTTGAAATAATCATTCTCCCTAAGTGTTTGATAAATTTCATATAAGAATGGAATAGTGAAATCACTACATGTTAGCATGTGTTCCCATTCATAAACAAGTTCATGCCTATCAAGTGTTTGACAAAATACCTAAATGAATGCATTGTGAACACAAAATTTGTGTTATGCTTTCATGGCCATGCCATGTTTAATATTGATACTATCGAGTCATGGGGATATTCAATACCCAATGATCTAGATATTTACCTAGAAATATTATAGCTACAGAATATTCTCAGTACCATCATGATCAGTGCAAAAGGGCAGCCTGGTACACTAAATCTACCTATATGCACGGTGTCCGGGGAAGGGCCCTACCATAAAGGTGTATCGTCATGATCAGTAGCACTCACTAAATTACAGAACCCAGTGAAAAACTCAGTCTAGTTCAGTTCAGTTTAATAATCAAGAGTCATTCAGTTGGGTGTAGGATTATCACCGAGCTAACCCAAAGATGGGGGCTCACCTGTCAGTAGCGGGTGTGACCCTTAGTAGCAATATTTGCATTCCAGAACTACGTAGTCAGTGTAGGTTGAGATATCAACCTGCCAGTTGAGGGTTGATAAGGTGTTTACCTTCTAATTGAGGGTAATACCATTCTCATTAAGGAACCTTCCAGTAGAGGGTGACGCTTAGCCCTTTGGGAAAACATTTCAGTAGATCCACACAACCAGTGTCTCTACCTATGGCATGGTATTGATACCCTTCAAACTGGGGTTACAGGTTCGACCCCAATTAACTTAGAAAGGGGCATGTCGATTAGATGATTACTTCCCACAGTTTTAGTTTCACTCTCAGCATAGAACTTAGTTCAGTTTTACAAAATTAGGACTGTCAAAAATAGTCACTCAGTAATTATTAATTCAATCATCAGTAATATCATATATCAGTTGCATAGTTATTAGAACTTAGTACACAATTTTAGTAGGAATCTCATACATGTTATATATATGTATATGCACAGTGTTGCATAATTAGTGTTTACAGTAGCTTTAGTTATCCATGTACTCTCATTCAGTTATATTCATATCACTCAGTCAGTTACTATTCATGCATATGAACCCATTTATTTTAGCCTTAACTCATCTAACATACCAGTATATTCCATGTACTAATTGCATACTTTTTTCTTGTGCTATGAGGTATTATATCATAGGTTTAGATGCTCAAGTTCCTGACCATGCTTAGCCAAATTCAGTTAACAGCAATAGATTCAGTAGTGAGTCCTCATCCAGCAAGGATATTATTTATTTCAGTCTTATAGTAGATTCAGTATTTTATTTATCAGAGTTAGTTGGAGGCATATCGTATCAACACCACATTCAGACAGTCCAGTAGAGGCTTTACAAACTAGACTAGTTCAAACAATATTTAGTTTTCAAATGTTATTATCATTTGCTTTATTTTCCAGTATTCATATTATCAACCTTATGGAATTTTAACCTAACTTCCATATTATATTTTTAGTACTATTTAGTGCTCAAAAAAGGTGCCAGTCATGGGTTAGCTTGTGGTCCTTTAGGGTAGTAAGCATCGAGTAACATTCAGGATGCAGACTCCGGGCATTACAAACTTAGTATCAGAGCATAGGGTTTAGCAAAGTCCTAGGGATTCTAAAAGCCATGTCAAGTAGAGTCTGGTGCATAAGTGTGTAGTGTGCCACACTTATGGGCAAGAGGCTACAAGGTATTTGTAGGAAAGTTTTCCTTCTTTCAATATTCATGTTGTACCAGTAAGAATGAGCTCAAGTTAAAATCTTAGCATAATTCTTTTCTTTGTTTTATCTATAGGATATGCCTCTCTAAAATACCAATGAAAGAGGAACTGGAAATCAGCCAGCAACTTCTCCCGTTTAGGCAGATCCCCTGGATGAGCATGTCTTCCATACAGAATTTAGAGATGCGTTTATCACCCTAGCCCATTTTGTAGCAGTCCAGATTGAATGGCCAGCTGCTTTTCAGGCCACCAAATGGCCAATACTGCTACAGCCAGGATTTAGGACTTCACCTAAATGAATCCTCCCTTATTTTTAGGATCTAAGTTTGAAGAGGATCCGTAGGAGTTTCTCGATCAGGTGCAAAAAGTCACACATATAATTAGAGTGACTTTCAGTGAGAGTGCTAACTTAGTTTCATATTAGCTATAATAAGTAGCTCATATGTGGTTTAAACAGTGGAAGATAGGTAGTGGCACAGATGTAGAGCCCATAGAATGGGAAGATTTTGTTACTACTTTTCTTGATAGATTCTTTCCTTTAGATTTGAGTGAAATCAAGGTGTTACAGTTCATCAATATCAATAAAGATAACATGAGTGTGAAAGAGTATTCCCTTAAGTTTTCTCAGTTAGCCAAGTATACTCCCCATGTAGTAGTAGACAATAGGTCCAGAATGAGCAAGTTCGTATCTGGGTGTTAGAGAATGAGGTTAAAGAGTATAGAAATATGATGTTATTAAGGAGATGTACATATCTAGGCTAATGGTCCATTCTTAGTAGATATTAAGGCTAAGACTAAGGAGATAGAGAGGTAAAAGAAGAGAGCCAAAATAGGTAGCTTCAATTTCACTCAGCCTAAGTTAAAAGGTGGATACTATTCCTAGTTTTGCTCGAAATCTTCAGTTTCTTCTTTATCCTCATCCTGTTCTCCAGCACCTAAGTTTAGAAATAGTAACAAAGAAAGGGCGCCAGACTCTAAATCTTAGGGTAGTTTTAGTAGTTCTCGAATAAATCCTCTTTGCTAGAAATTTGGTAGAAACCATCAGGGTATCTGCAGAGCTGACTGTGATATATGTTTTGGGTATGGAAAGCTAGGCCATAGAATTAGGGATTGTCCTTTATCAGGTTTGCAAGATCAAAACAATTGTCCCCCAGTTCAGTCCAGTCCCCATATTAGTAGGATGCCGCCTCTAGTTCTATCAGTGGGCAATGCCCAAATAGGCTCTATGCACTTCAGTCTATACAAGATTGGGAAAGTTCTCCAAATGTAGTCACTGGTACATTATAGATCTTCTATTTATGTATTTATGCCCTATTAGATCCAGGATCTTCTCTATCTTTTGTAACTCCCTACATAGCAGTCAACTTTAAGGTCAAACCAAAAGTCTTAATAGAACCTTTCTTAGTTACTACCCCAGTGGGTTAGTCTATCATAGCTCGACGGGTATACAGGAGCTATCCGATTATGATATTTTAGAAAGTCACTTCAGGAGACTTAGTAGAGATAAATATGATGGATTTTTACATCATTCTCAGCATGGATCAGCTGCATTAATGCTATGCATCAGTTGACTATAGAAATAAAATTGTTCATTTTCAGTTTTGAAATAAACCAATCCTTAAATGGAGGGGTAGTACTTCAACGCTTAAGGGTTAATTAATTTCATACCTTAGAGTGAGAAAAATAATATCCAAGGGATGTGTATATCAAATTGTGTGAGTTAAACACTCTAGTTCATAGAATCCTATCTTGAGTTAGTTCCAATAGTAAATCAATTCTCAGATATGTTTCTTGAAGATCTTCTCGGAGTTTCTCTCAAAAGGGAAATTGACTTCAGAACGGACCTTCTTCTAGAGACTCAGCTCATATCTATTCTTTCTTATAAATGGCACCAGCTGAACTTAGAGAGTTAAAAAAATAGTTAAAAGACCTTTTAGATAAGGGTTTCACCAAACCCAGCATTTCCCTGAGGGGCGCACTAGTCTTATTCATGCTTAAGAAAGACGGTTTAGTCAGAATGTGTATAAACTACCATCATTTGAACAAATTTAGAGTCAAGAATAAATACCCACTTCCTAAATTGATGACTTGTTCGACCAACTTCAAGGTGTCAGTTATTTTTCTAAGATAAATCTTAGATCCGGCTATCATCAACTTAGAGTCAGATAATGTGACATTGCAAAAATAGCTTTTCAAACCTGGTATACTCACTTTGAGTTTCTAGTCATGTCCTTTGGTCTCATAAATGCCCCAACAACCTTCATGGACTTGATGAACTGCGTGTTCAAGCAGTATTAGAACATGTTCATTATAGAATTTATTGATGACATTCTAGTCTATTCTTATACCAAGAATAATCACACAGACCACCTTAAAATTGAACTTCAGACTCTCATAGCCTATAAGTTGTTCGCCAAATTTAGTGAGTGCAAATTTTGCCTAAGGTCAGTAGCATTCCTGTAACACCCCACATTTTACATGTACTAGTAATGTTCACATAAAATGACATACGACTTGATTTAATTACTACCAAAATTTTTCAAGTGTTCAAGTGTTAGATTGGGGCACTATATGGAAGTCTATTTAGAGACTGTGACCTTAAACGGAAAAAAAAAAAACATTGACATGCTTATGGAACTTAGGGAGCTAGCAGGTGAGTCACCTGTGTGCTTAGCTTAAAAATTATATATACATGAGGGAGAAGAATTCATTCATAAGTGAACTCACTTGAAGTCTAGACGTTAGTAAAAAGAAAGGGGAACGAAGACAAGGCTTAATGCCGAAACTTTCCAAGTCTTGTGACAAACGAAGCCCAAGTTAGGGAGGCTATTAAAGACAATGGTTTAACATTATAATGGGCCAAGATGTTCAGCCCAAGATTTTTATATAATAGGCCCAACTACATTCATTCACTACTAACAAAATTGAGCCCAAACAAAGTGCAAGAAAGAGTAAGGAAATGGGCCACTAAAGCCCATTGATTTAGAGATCCAAAAGGCCCAAGTGAAAGGGAAAAATTAGTAATTGAACAACTTGAGTTAGGAGAAAGTCGGTCTAAAGTCTCCTTAAAAAGGGACCAAAACCGAGCTCTAGGTTAACCAAAGAAAAGACCAAAAAATTTCAGAATTTCTCTCTAAGTTTCTCTTGGTATTTCTTCACCTTGGAAGGCAACCAAAGGCTACTTTTTGAGTTCTTGAATTAGACCTACACCTTGGGAGTTAAGGTATGTAAAAATAACCATATACTTGATATGAATTTTCCATGGAAAACAAGATAAGTTGGCTGGTTCACTGTGCAGGAATTTCTGGACAGCTTGTGTCCTGAAAGTTGTTGTTTGGTTTTCTTGGCTTTGGAACGATTTTTACCCTGATTTTTCACTTTAATATGATGTAAAGTTGAGGTTATTAACATGTTATAGTGTGTATATGGTTTCCAAGGTTGCTGGACTGTTTTGCTAGTTCTTTGGAAACAAGTATCCTTATATGATCTTATGTGCTTCCAAAATGGTATTGGATTGTTTTGTTGAGGGGGATGTTGTTTCACGTTTCCCCTACGTTTTGAGCTATTTTGTGACTCTGTTAAGGTTTATTTGATGTATATATATGTTGGGAGCATCTGGTTCAAAGTTGGAACAAGTATGAATTGTTAACAACGAAATGTACGGAGACGACGAGATGTTGTGCTTCTTAGTTGAGCATTTTGTAAAATGGTTATGTGTTGTAGTTATGGACTGTTGCCAGCATGTTATAGAACTAATATAGGCTGTATACATCATGTATATGATAATCTATACTGGTTGAATACAGTTAGAATTGAGAAAGTCGGAATAACACCATTGAGTTGATGGTTATACGTTTGTTGCCAAAGTGTTGTGTCTTGTGAGATTGGGCTGTCCAGATGCATTGATTAGCTGCTAATACTAGCTTTAAAACATGATAATGTAGATAAATAGTTGGAAGAAAAGAAGTCATTTCGACGTAAAAACAAGTTGATATGTCGAGGTATGTAAGGCTATTCGATCTCTTATTATTTGGCATGGAATCCAAAGTCTTCATTGGCACATAGAGATCTTTACAAACTTTGACATAACCACTCCACTGTTTAACATGTACTTGTGTGTCCAGATTCGAGCATTGTCACTGCTGCATACATACATTGGGTACCATAACATATGAGTCTTCTTTTTAGCTAAATAAAGTTCATACGTTGTTTATGTCCTACATGTTTCACTAATTGTACAACCCACTCTTTTCATTATGATATGATGTTACATGGACACATACTTGTCATTTGTCATGCTTATAGTCTTATAGCTCAAATGTTACGACCACCAAAGATTCATGTCAAAAGTAATAAGAAGATATATGTATACAGTTGCTTCTGTTGGGTGGTATCCCAGGGGTGAAAGAATCACCTAGCATGGGTCAATCCCAATATTACAGGGGGTATCCCAGGGGTGAAAGGAAAGCCTAGCATGGGTCGATCCTGATATAGAATTACCACTGATCAGCTGGTCATTTGTATTACATGCTGTGCACAGATTATTCAAGTAATAAGAGTAAAGTAACATAATTGTTATAGATACATGACTCCACAATATTCATAAAGGTGGTCTTTTACCCTACAGCAGTACATGGTTTCATTTGAGTTTTTATCTCGTATATAGTACATGTTGCCTTACATATTCAGTACATTATTTCGTACTGACGTCCCTCTTGGGGGACCTGCATTCCATGCTGCAGGTACAGAAGCTAATAAACCTCCCTAGTAAGAGTACAGGATATCAACCGCAGTCACTGAGCTCCAGGTTGCTTCGGGGCTTTGAGTCTTATCATATCTTTTTGCATTGTATAGTATCTTATCATGAGGCGGGGCCTGTCCCGACCCTTATAAGATAACATTTCTTGTCTAGAGGCTTTGTAGACTACGTAAAGTATAGTATGGTCATGTATCGTACCGTAGACATTGTGGCTCCAACGGCCTAGTCATATAATATCTTTTGGCTTGCTAGTCCTATTTATCTTTTGAGGGCATGTTTAGTATGAAAGTAACTTATAATGTTCATAGGTAACGTATCGCTATAGGTTGGTTCTCCCGAGCCTTACTGGCAACGGGTGCCAGTCCGCCTTAATAGGATTTGGGGCGTGACAATTCCTTGGTCATATAATTTCCAATGATGGTATTAGAGTTGATCCTCTAAAGATTAAGGTGGTGAGAAACTTCCCTAAACCTATTTTTCCATCAGATATCAGGAGTTTCTTGGGTTTAGATGACTATTATCATCGATTTATTAAAGAGTTTTTATGATAAGATTTTTTAGGAATTGGAGACTCAAGTCAC
The DNA here is from genome assembly GCF_002878395.1 of Capsicum annuum. Taxonomy (NCBI): domain Eukaryota; kingdom Viridiplantae; phylum Streptophyta; class Magnoliopsida; order Solanales; family Solanaceae; genus Capsicum; species Capsicum annuum. The sequence continues at coordinate 60,750,300 of NC_061112.1, forward strand.
TATAGCCCATGTTTTGACTTTACTAGATGGTTCAGATGGGTTTATTATGTATTGTGATTCATCCAGAGTAGGTTTTGGTTATGTCCTTATGCAGAGAGGTAAGGTCCTAGCCTATGCCTCTAGACAACTTAAGACTGATGAGAATAATTACCCTACCTATGATCTTGAATTAACAGCTGTTGTGTTTTCCTTAAAGATTTGAAGGCATTATTTGTATGGGGTGCATGTTGATGTGTTCACAGATTACAAAATCTTACAGTTTGTGTTCTCTCAGAATAATTTGAATTTGGGCTAAAAAAAATGGTTAGAGTTATTGAAAGATTACAATATAAGTATTTTGTATCATCTGGGTAAGGCCAATATAGCGGCAGATGCTATTAGTAGCCTGTCAATAGGTAGTGTTGCTAATATTATAAATGGTAAGAAAAAGTTAGTTCAGAAATTTCATCACCTTGCCCGACTAGGTGTGCATAGTTGATTCAGTAGAGGGTAGTGTGTGGGTGCAGAATAGTTCAGAATCATCTCTGGTTTCAAAGGTAAGGGAAATACTAGACAGAGATCCCAGTCTAGTTAAGTTGAAAGAGTAAGTTAGAGATCAAAAATTAAAGGATTTGTCCCAAGAGGGAGATGATGTGCTATGTTGCCAGGGTCAGTTATGTATACCAGGTGTAGATGACTTGAGTTAATGAATTCTTGTAGAAGTGCATGGTGTGCATTACTCGATTATCCAGGGGCAACTAATATGTACCATGATTTGTGGGAGATCTATTGGTGGAATGGGATGAAGAGGGATATCACAGAGGTTGTAGCTAAGTGCTCTGTGTTTTAGAAGGTTAAGATTGAGCACCAGAAGACTAGTGGGTCCATGCAAGAGTTCAATATTCCTATATGGAAATAGGAAGAAGTGAACATGGACCTTATGACAGGTTAGCCATGTACTCATCATCAACATGATTTGATTTGGGTTATCGTAGATAGGATGAACATATCTGCGTATTTCATGCCAGTCCATACTTTCTATTCAGCTGAGGACTATGCTAAACTCTATCTCAAAGAGTTGGTTAGGTTGTACGATGTTTCATTATCTATCATCTCAACTATTGGTACTCAGTTTACCTCTCACTTTTGGAAAACTTTTCAGAAGGGTCTTGGAACCCAAGTTCACCTCAGTACAACCTTCCACCCTCAGATAAATAGTTAAGCAGAAAGGACCATTTAGACTCTAGAAGATATGTTACGAGCATATATTGTTGATTTTAAAGGTAGTTGGGATGACCACTTCCCTTTGATTGAGTTCTCAGTAATTTTTGAAAGGTAGCTTATGAGCTTGAGTTTAGTTCAGATATAGCTTCAGTACACCCAGTATTCCATGTCTCTTTGCTAAACAAATGCATTGGTGACCCAACAGTTGTAGTCCCCTTAGAGAGTGTAGAAATTTAGAATGATCTCTCTTTCAAGGAGGTCCCAATCCAAATCCTTGATCGTCAGATTCATAGAATAAGAAACAAAGAAGTTCCCTTGGTCAAAGTTCTTTGGAGGAACCAGTCAGTTGAGGAAGCTACTTAGAAAGAAGAAGTAGATATGCAGACTAAGTATCCTCACCTCTTCTCAGCAAACTCAGGATTAGCATAAGGCAATAGTCTTCCTTAGATTTACTCAGTTCTATGTTCAGTTACAGTTACAAACCTTGGTATAAGTCATCATTGCATGTCATCTTCATGATAGTCATGCATTCATGAATCAATTTTGCTATGTACTCATGCTTTAGTTATGTATGTTCAGTATGAAAACTCAGTTTATCAGTAATTTCATTCATGCAATTATGCTTCAGTTGTGCATGTTTAGTATGAAATTCAATCTATCAATATTTCTCAGCTTAACTAAGATAATTCGAGGATGAATATTTCCAAGGGAGAGATATTGTAATACCCCATATTTCCCTAGCTTAATTTAGCTCTTAGTACACAAGAATTTCTGTATAATATTTACAAAACACTCAGGATTTTTCAGTTTAAGTCTTACCATTGTGTAGGAAATTTAGTTAGCTTTCCAACGATACAAATTTTGCCCAAATCTGATATCCGGGTGAGAAGTTATAGCCCTTTTAGTAAAATAGTATGTCAAAGTGGGAAGCACCGCATCGTGGTGAGGGTCCAAATGGAAATTGTCAGTTTCTAGTATGCCATCGCGATAAGCCTGCATTGCATCAAAGTGTCAGTTCCCGTTTGGAATTTTCTAGTGAAGCTCTGCGATAAGGGAACATCGCACCAATGCCCCTTTTTGTGATTGTAATATTTAGGTGATGCTCCACGATACCTCCACATCGTGCCAAGAGGTGTTTTCACAGTTTTCCTTTTTTGAACAGTTTCAGCCAGCTTGTATTTGCTCACTGCAATGCCATCGCATCACGGTGAAGGCCGAAATCATGATTTTTAGTGACAAAAACTTAAATCCTTACAGGGGCAATTGGGTCTTTTTTCTTGACCCTAATAAGTCCTAAACATAATATTAATGCCCTAAATAACCTAATTAGTCATTATTTACTCAATTCCTCTTAAAATCAAATCATTCTCTCTCAAATATAAAACTCTAGTCTTCAAGAATCATGAACAAATCTCAAGAATCTCACCAAGAAGCTTCAAGAATTATACTTTCCAGGTATGTTAGGTGTTCATTCATGGGTTCCTTTCACCTATGAATTCCAAGAACCCTATGATTTCCCATGCTTGAAATAGATTGTACTCATGTTCATGATGTTGTTTGGGTTCTAGTCTATGATTAATTGCAAGTGTCTTTAAATTAAGATAGCATGTGTGGTGAATAAGGTGATTCTCATGTTAAATCCTTGAAATTACAAGTTGAATGTGTAGCCATGATATTTATATATTTTTATTATTATGTGAATTAATCATGCTCCTTAAGTGTTTGGTAAATTGCCTGTGAGAATGAAATAGTGAAATCATGATATGTTAGCATGTGTTCCCATTCATGTACAAGCTCATGCCTCATGTTTTTAAAAAAATGTATGAATGAAAGAATTGTGAATAAGAAATTAGTGTTATGCTTTCATGGTCGTGTCATGTTTACTATTGATGCTATCGAGTCTTGGGGGTATTCAATACCCAAAAATCTAGTTATTTACCTAGAACTACTTTAGCTATAGAATAGTCTTAGTAATGTCTCGATCAGTAGTGCTTAGTCAGTTATAGAACTCAGTGAAAAACTCAGTCCAGTTTAGTTCAGTTTATTAATCAAGTGTCCTATAGTGGCTTCCACTTGGGCAAAGCAAAGGATGTCAGTTACCACTTTACTAACTCTTGTACCAAGGGGTGCCGCTTCTATCTATGATATTTATCGAGGTAGTCTTAATGCTCTAACTATCCCTCTAGATCCTGAGGCATATTCTACTACTGACATGGGTATGTTACAAACTTTTCCCTCATGATATGTATTGTTTGCATGACCTAAGTTATACTTTTTAATGTGACCCTGAATGTGACTATGTACCTTGGTTTTGGTCACGAGAGTCTGTCTATTCTTTTTTTGTTTCTACTTTAGTAGGAGAGTCTATTCTTAATAAGAGGGTCTATAGGAGATGTGTGGCATCTGTTGGTGGTGGAAAGGCTCTCGTAAAGTTATAAAAGTTAGATGCGATTGATTTTGATGTTATTTTGGGGGTTGGATTCATTGCACTTGCATTATTCTTCCTTAGATTGTCGGACCCACAGGGTCATGATTAAATTCTCAAATAAGCCATTCATTGTATGGGTAGGTGGTTCTCTAGATCCTAAAGAAAGATCCATTCCCTATCAAAAATCTTAAAAGTTGAGTGCAAAAGGGTGTTTGTATGGGATTCTATATCGGAAGAACCTTCTCATAAAAATCTATTCCCGTGGTTAATAAGTTTCTTAGAGATTTTCCCGGTGTTCCTCCGGATAGAGCAATTGATGTTGTGATTAATCTTGTTCTGTACAGTCGTCCGATTTCTATCCCTCCATATATAATAGCTCCAGCAGAGCTAAAAAAGCATAAGGAGAAATTGAAAAACCTCTTAGATAAAGGTTTTGTTCATCGTAGTGTGTCTCCATGGGGGTGCTCCCATGCAGTTTGTGCATAAGGGAAATGGTTCCTTTCGCATATGCATTGATTATCATCAGTTGAACATAGTGACTATAAGGAATAAATGTCCTCTCCTTATAACCGATGATTTGTTTGATCCACTTCAAGGTCTGAAGTGTTTCTCTAAGGTTGATCTTAGATCGGGTTATCATCATCCTAAGACTAGGGATGCAAATATCCCGTAGACTGCCTTTAGAACCCAATATAGAGACATTGAGTTTCTTCTCATGTCTTTTGGGTTGACTAATACCTCTGCAGTATTCATGGACTTTATGTATAGGGTCTTTCGTCTGTTATTGGACATGTTTTTCATTGTTGTTATTGATGACATATTTTCTACTTTAAGAGTGAGGTAGATAACATAGATTACCTCCATTTTATATTGCAAACTTTGAAGGATCATTGTTTGTATGCCAAGTTCTCCAAGTGTGAGTTTTCGTTAATATTAATAGCTTTTCTTGATCCTATTATCTATCTCTAGTGGAAGGATCATGGTAGAAAATGTATGCAGTGGATGTCTTTTGGTGTTTAGACCTGGGGACTCCTTCTTTGCTATGTTGTGTTAGGATGGGTCTCATTTATGTACTAGGAGGTTGCTATGGAGCACTTTGTACCTATAATGTTGTGTCTCTGCAGAGGGTCATGCCTTTAGTTGCATGAGTGATTCTTGTGCTTTAGTTCCCCTGTGACCCTTCTTGTGTTGAATAGTGGCTCGAGGAGTATAGTGATCTCTTAAAATAGGGAAATGTAGAAGTCCCTAATTGGGGAAGATTCTAGGGCACCTTTTAAGGAAATGTATGGTAGGAGATGTCGTTCTCTAATTTGATAGTATGAAGTTGATGAGGGTAAGTTGATTGGACCCGATCTAGTTCACCAAGCCTTAGAGAAGGTAAAAGTGATTCGTGATAGATTAAAATCGCTCAAAGTGACCAAAATTCCTATGAGAACATATGGCATAGGAGTTTAGAGTTTAGAGTTGGCAAATGGGTATTTTTAAAGGTGTCTCTCATAAAGGGAGTGATCCTTCTCGGTATAAAGGTGAAGCTTAGTTCCCTTTATATGCCCTTATTCGGTCTTAAAAAGGGTTGGCAATATGGCCTACGTGTTGGAGTTGCCTTATAGTATGAATTTCTTTCACCCTGTTTTCCATGTCTCGATGTTGTATAAATGTGTGGGTGATCCTTTATTGGTTGATCCTTTGAATGATATTGGTGTTTCAGACTCTTTGTCCTATGAGAAGATACCGATAAGGATTTTGGATCGACAAGTTTACCGATTGCAAATGATAAAAGTGGCTTCACTAAAGGTTTTATGGGAAAGCAATAGTCCGAGAATGCTACTTGAGAGCCAGAGAAGGACATAAAGTCCAAGTACCCGTCCTCCATCCCAGAAACTTATGATTAATGCATCTATTAATCTTATTGATTTGACTTATGTATTGAGTTGATAATGGGTTTGAGTCCCTATACCTGTAAGGAGTCAAGTGGCCTATATATAATGGGTTTGAATCCCCTTTCGAATGAAATGAATGATTGATTGATAATGATCATGATATATCTTGTGTTGTATCCCTATAGAATGCTTGCTTTAACATTGTGTAAAGATTGAATTGAGATCTGTTAATATGTTAACTTATGTGTATACATGCCCTAGCACCCCCATTCCTTGACTAATGATCCAACTGAGCGAAAATTTAAATGCCTAGTCTTTAAACCATAAGAATAACTTCACAATTTGATGTCTTTGAGTTGGGTACGACTAGGGACTTGATTCGTACCAATGGAAATGGGTAGTATCCACTATGCCCTCACTCTTTCGTACCTTGATCAGTCCATGATGGTAACACACTATCCACTGGACATCATGGATACCCCTTGGTTGTAACCAATGCATACGAGTCGTATACTACTCAATCGTACGGAGTAAAGTTTCAACTTGAGTGGATTATTTTCTATATGGAAGAAGCTTTATAAGTTAGGGGTTAAGTCATTCACTTTGGTTTCGACCCAAGGGTATCCACTCGTACCCTTAACAGTATAGATGGCATAGGAGGAGCCCAGTGAACGAGTAAGGGTACCACTCGTACCCTAGGGTACGATTACTTAGAGAGTCGTATGGGGGATTCGTACCCCTAGATGGATCATTTTTTAACTTTTAACCAATGGCCTTGTGGTCATTTCCTACACCCTAAACCCTAATCCCTCTCACTATATAAGTGTATATAGCCTCCTAGATCATATTTTATGTGGATCTAACATCCTAAACTCTCTCTAAAATACTCTCAAAGTTTGTTGAAATAATATTGGACGCTAGGGTTTGAATGATGCTCATCTAGAAGACAAAGAGGAGTCAAGTTCTTTGTAGATCATTTTGTTTAAGGCATGTAACTCTTTCCACTTGTTAAAATAACTCTAAATCTATGTATTTCACACTTGGATTAGTAAGTGTACATGGTGGTTTTGAAATCAAACAAATACCTTTTGTTGCCAAATGTTGAATAATGTTGATTTTTACTTAGACTTGTGTTGATACATGTTATTAATGATGATTGGCATATGTGGATGCTTGTTGTATGTGGTTTAATATGAGGGTACTAAGTAACCCTAATCTTAATGATTTCTACTATTGAAATGGCCTTGTTAAAGTTATGTACATAAGGTGTTTGTGAAAATATCAAAGTAAATTGTCTAGTCACATGATGGTGATGTTCCAAACTACGATAATGGCCCAATAAGCATGAATAATTGAAAAATGATATTGTAAACGTATTGTAAGTCATGTATTATGTTATTGATGACATTGTTGGCTTAATTACTAATAAGTGGTTGAAACCCCTAAACAAGAAAATGAACTTTATGTGTTTGTTGAGCCTAAATATGGTGAGATAGTGGTGTAAGCTTGCTAATGAAATATGAATGGTTATATGAGTCTTGATTACCATAAATGTAATCTGGTATGGGTTAAATCAAGGTATTTAGTCTATTAAAGTGATTAGTGGCTAAATGGTTTTATGAAGGTCAAATGTGTATCTATGGAATTGGTCTAGTGAACATGAATAATTCATGAGAAGGACTAAATGAATGTGAATAATTGTAGATGGTTTGTAAAGGTGTTTTTGGCTATTTATTGAGTTATAATGATAGTGAATGTTTGTAAATATTTGATAAGAACCTTGTTTAAAATGTATGGATTAGCTTATGCCTTTAAATGGGGTGATGACTCTATAAGTATGAATGGTTGATAATTGGCATTGTGTTAATGTTGTTAGCCATGTAAGTACTTGGTTTGATGGCTAAGAAAAAGGGTTTGTTTCCCTATGTTTGAACTTAAAATTTTTTATAGAACTAAGGTGTGGTAAAGAAATGTTAATGAATAATGACTATGTTAGTAGGAGTCTTGAGGACCGCTGTTTGAATTGAATAACGATTTGAATTGAGGCATTGACGTAATAATGTGTTTAATCGATGAGTATTTACATGAAGACATCATAGTTTCATGAGGGTCTTTATGACCATAAATTAAATTGTATGATGAAATGAGTTAAGGTACCGGCCTATTAAAATTGTTGAGTAATGAAGGCTGCTATGCGGACCATGTGGTCATGTGTAGTGTTGAGTTGGCTAAACAAGATAAAGTCTTTAAATGTGAAAAGAATTGTATGGATGTTAATGTATGAACTAATGGGTCAATATTTCAAATGTCAACTAATAATGGTGATGAGATGACTAGTGGTTTAAGTCTTTAGTTCGATGAGATGGCTTTTGGTTTGAGTCCATAACCCAATTAAATGACTAGTAGTTCGAGTCTCTAGTCCAATGAAGTGGCTTTTTGTTTTTGTCCCTCTCCTAAAGTGATCTTTTGATGTTAAAATACCACGTCTAACGAAATGACTTATGGTTTGAGTCTATAGTCCGATGAGATGACTTATGGTTTGAGTTCTTAGTACAGTGACATGACTAGTGGTTCAAGTCCCTAGTCCAATGAGGCGGTTTGTGGTTCGATTCCATTGCCTAATGAATTGATTAAATTGGGTAAATCGATTAATTTGTTGACTTGGTTAAATTGGTCGGATTGATTGAGTTAGTTTGGGGTTCGGATCCCTATTGACAAAGGTAACGGAGAAAGTTAAGGTTAAAAAATTGGTAATGTTGAAGATTGAAATTTATTCACTCCATGACTCATGAATGAATGATTTGGGGATGCATGTTATAACTTGTTCCATAGTTTGCCATGTTGTGTAACTATATGTACATGTATCTTCATTTTTGCTTATACTTGTGTAAATATGATTATATATAATGATTTGACTTGGATTGAACAAATGTGCTATTTTATCCTTTTCCTTGGGTTACATGCTAGCGCTTCAACTACTAACCTTCTTCGAATGCTTTGTCCCCATGCTACATAGGGGTCGGAGTGTCTTCGTCTTTGTTTTCTTCTTCTTCTTCTTCTATGCATTGATAAGGCGTTCGAGCAGTTTAGTCATTAACCTTGAAGTGGTGAGGTTCCATACTCTGAAAGACCTAACTTTCCTAGTTACATTATTCTATGTCTTAGACTTGTATAAATTTAGTACTCGGCTATTGTTGGGGGTATGTCCCGACATATTATTGACTTTGGTTTGGTAGAAGTTTTTGTGGATGACTTTGGACTTAGGTGTATTGGCTAGATTTTTGACATTGATCAAATGTTAGATATTTTCTAAGTATTGACTATTAGCCTTATATTTTGATTATCTTTTTATAAGGTTGGGATTCATCCAACCCTTATCATTGTTGTGATGATGATAGGTTAGTTTATGGGGAGACTTCTGGTACATGTGTGCTTGAGGTTCCCATACGACATGGCCTAATTTTGGGTCGTGTCAAATTAGTATCAGAGCCTAGGTTCATGGTCAGTTGGGCAACCACAAAGCCGTGTCAAGTAGAGTCTCTTTTTTAGGTTTGATGCATGTCACACTTATTAAAGAGGGGTTAAGAGACATTTAGGAATATTTCCATTTATTAAGTTCAATATTAAGCTATATAGAATCTAAGGTCTTGGATTTCTCTGATTTTTGTTTGATCATTTTTCATATCATGTATATAGGAAGATTTGACACTCAAGAAAAATCTTCTATCCCAACAGGGGAAATATAGACAAAGTTCATCAAACTTCTGGGATTCAGACCAAGTCAAGGGCCCTGTCATTTGACTATCCTCATAGGGTTCCACCTGTTCTTACTAACCCCACTATTGGAGTTGGCACTTCCCCTCAGTCTTCTCAAAATGCTGGGCTCTACTGCTCCTTTGCTCAGTTGGCTTAGGTTGGTGGAAAGTAGTCTAGGAGGAAGTATTAGATGGGTCCTAAGGTCTGCGGGGCCCAATCCTTATTCACCTATCCTCCTTGTTGATTTTGAGGTCTACCACACCGTGATTGTTGCAAGGAAGGAAAAAACCATTATTTTGAGTGTGGCTAATTAGGCCACATACAACGGGAATGTCCTATAGTAGATTTTAATTGGGTAAATCAAAGGATGTCAGTTACCACGTCTTTTGATCTTGCACCCAGGGGTGCTGTTTGTAGCTCTGAATTAGTCGGGACTATCTCAAATCTTTTACTATCTTTTGAGAGCCCGAGGCATATTCTAATACAGGTGTTGGTATGTTACAAACTTCTCTCTTTTGATATGTGCTGTAGTCATGACCCAGGGTCTACTTTTCTTATGTGACCTTGAATGTGACTATGCACTTTAATTTTGGACCCGAGAGTCTGTCGATTCCTTTTCTATTTCTACCCTAGTAGGAGACTATGTGGTTAATAAGATGGTCTATAGGGGGTGTGTGGTATCTATTGGTGGTGGAAAGGCTCTTGTAAAGTTATTAAAGTTTAATGTTATTGATTTTGATGTCATTATATAGGTTGGATTTGTTGCATTTGCGTTATGCTTCCTTAGATTGTCGGACCTGCAGGGTCCAGTTTAAATTCTTGGATGAGCCAGTTATTGTATGGGAAGTTGGTTCTCTAGCGATTAAAGAAAACTCCGTGTCTTATCTAAAAGCCCAAAAGTTGATTGGAAAAGGGTGTTTGTATCATTTGGTCTGAGTTAAGGATTCTACCTTGGAAGATCCTTCTAAAAAATCCATTCTCATGGTTAATTAGTTTCCTGATGATTTTCTCGGTATTCCTCCCGATAGGGAAATTGATTTTGGGATTGATCTTATTTTTGACACTCGTCCAATTTCTATCCCTCCTTATAGGATGGCTCCGACAGAGCTAAAAGAGCTTAAGGAGAAATTGAATGACCTCTTAGATAAATGTTTCAGCCATCCTTGTGTGTCTCCATGGGGGTGCTCCCATGATGTTTATGCGCAAGAGGGATGGTTACCTTCATATGTGCATTGATTATTGTCAGTTGAACATTGAGATCATAAGGAATAAGTTTTCTCTCTCTAGAATTAATGATTTATTTGATCAACTTCAGGGTGCAAAATATTTCTCTAAGGTTAATCTTAGATCAGTTTATCATCAACTTAAGATTAGGGATGCGTATAACCCAAAGACTACCTTACAAACTCGATATAGTCACATTGAGTTTCTTGTTATGTCTTTTGGGTTGACTAATGCCTCGACGGTATTCATGGACTTGATGTATAGCGTCTACCATCTGTTATTAGACATGTTTGTCACTATCGTCATTGATGAATATTAGTCGACTCTAAGAGTGAGAAAGATTATATAGATCACCTCGGTGCCATTCTGAAAACTTTGAAGGATTATCGTTTGTTTGCCAAGTTCACCAAGTGTGAGTTTTGGTTGAAAGCTATAGCTTTTATTGATCTTGTTGTCTATCTCTGGTGGAGGGATCACGGTAGATCCCCAAAAATGTATGTGATGGTGTGTCTTTTGGTATTTATACCTGAGGACTCCTCCTTTGGTATTTTGTGTCGGGATAGGTCTCATTTATAACTTAGGAGGTTGCTATGCAGAACTTTATACCTATAGTGTCACGTATCGGCGGAGGGTTTTTCTTTGAGTGGCTTGAGTGATTCTTGATCCTTAAGTCCCCCGCGACCCTTCTTGTATTGGATAGTAGCTAGGGTAGTATGGTGATGTCTTAAAATGGGAAATGTAGAAGTCCCTAAATAGGGAAGATTCTAGCACGCCTTTTAAGACAATGTATGGTAGAAAATGTCGTCCTCTAATTTGATGGTACGAAGTTGATAAGAGTAAATGATTGGATCAAATCTAGTTTACCAAGACTTAGAGAAGGTAAAGGTAATTTGTAATAGATTGAAAACCAGTAAAAGTCGCCAAAAGTCCTATGCTGATATGTGTCGTGGGAGTTTAGAGTTTAGTGTTGGCAAGTAGGTATTTTTAAAGGTCTCTCCCATGAAGGAAGTGGTGGCTCGATATAAAGGGGAAGCTTAGTCCCCATTAAATGTGCACTTTCGGTCTTGAAAGGGGTTGGCAATGTGGCCTATGGTTGAAGTTGCCTTATATTATTAACTCCATTCACCCGATTTTCCATGTCTCAATTTTGCATAAATGTGTGGGTGATCCTTTATTGGTTGTTTCTTTTAATGAGATCGGTGTTTCAGACTCTTTGTCTTATTAGGAGATCCTGGTGAGGATCTTTAATTGGCAAGTTCGCCGGTTGAAAATGACAGAAATAACTTCAGTGAAGGTTCTATGTGAAACCAATAGTCCAAGAAAGCTAGTTGAGAGGCAGAGAAGGACATGAAGTCTAAGTACCTACATTTGTCCTCCATCCAAGAAAATTGTGATTGTGGTATGTGTTAATCTTCTTGATTTGACTTATGTCTTGAGTTGATAATGGGTTTGAGTACCCAGACCTTGAAGGAGCCAAGTTTCCTATATATATAATGTGTTTTAATCCTCGAGCGGATCCAATGAATGATTGATTGATAACAATCATGATATGTGTTGTGTTTTATCCTTGTTGAATGCTTGCTTCATCATTGTGTAAAGGTTGAATTGAGGTGTGTTAATGTTTTAAATTGTGTCTATCCTTGCTCTACCCCCTCATTCATGGACGAATGATCCAAGTGAAGGAGAATTAAAACACCTAGGCGTTGAACCATAAGAATAACTTTACAATTTGACATCTCTGGGTTTGGTACGACTAAGGACATGAATCGTACCTATGGATACGGGTCGTACCCACCTTTCCTTACCCCTCTCGTACCTTGATCAGTACATGAGGGTAACACACTGTCCACTATATAACATTGCCTCTCCTTGGTCCTAACCAATGCATATGAGTCATATACTACTCAATCATATAGAGTAAAGTTTTAACTTAAGTGGACTATTTTCTATACGGATGAAGCTTATGAGTTAGGGGTTGAGCTGTACCCTTAGGTTACGACCCACAGGTTTCCACTCGTCCCCATAACAGTATAGATGACCTAGGAGGAACTAAGGGTACGAGTAAGCATACCACTCATACCCAAGGTTACGATTACTTAGGGAGTCATATGAGGGAGTCGTACCCTTGGACGGGGTCATTTTAAAGCTTTTAACCAACGGCCTTATGGTTATTTCCTAACCTATAAACCCTAACCCCTCTTACTATATAATTTTATATGGCCTCCTAAATCACATTTTGAGTTGACCTAATACCCTAAACTCTCTCTCGAACACTCTTAAAGTTTGTTGAGATAAGATTGGAGGCCTAGGTAAGGAGGGTAATCATCTAGAATACCAAGAGGAGTCATGTTCTTGGTGGATTATCTTGTTTAAGGAATGTAACTCTAAACCTTTGTATTTCATACTTGGATTAGTATGTGTACATAGTGGTTTTTAAATCAAATGAAAGGGTTTTTTTGCCTAATGATGAATAATGTTTATTCTTACTTTGACTTGTGCTTATACATGTTATTAATGATGATTTACATATGTGTATGCTTGTATATGGTTTAATTCGATCATTTTGAGTAACCCTAATCTTAATAATTTCTACCATGAAAATGCCCTTGTTAAAGATATGCACATAAGGTGTTTGTGAAAATATCTAAGTGAATTGTCTTATCACATATTGGTGATGTTTTGAACTAGGGAAATGTCCCAATAAGCATGAATAATTGAAAAATGATATTGTAAATGTATTGTGAGTCATGTATTCTATAATTGATGACATTGTTGGGTTAATTACTAATAAGGGGTTGAAACCCCTAAACATGAAAACGAACTTGATGTGTGTATTGACCCTAAATATGGTGAGAATATTGTGTAATCTTATTAATAGAATATGAATAGTTATGTGGGTATTGATGACTATAAAATGATGAGTTGCATCAACACATTTAGTCTATTTAAGTGATTAGTGCTAAATGGTTTTGTGAAGGTCAAATGTGTATCTATGAAATTGGTCTAGTGAACATGAATGTTTATCTATGAATGTGAATTAATGGTAGATGGTCTGTAAAGGTCTTGTTGGCCATGTATTGATTTATAATAATTGTGAATGCTTGTAAATGGTTGATAAGAACCTTGTTAATCATGTAATGGATTAGCTTATGGCTTTAAGTGGGGTGATGGACTTATAAGTATTAATGGTTAATAATTGGCACTACATTAATGTTGTTAGCCATGTAATTAATTAAATTATGACCATGTTGGTTGGATGGCTAAGAAAAGGTGTTCAATTTCCTAAGTTTGAAGTTGAAAGTGTACATGGAACTAAGGTGTGGTATAAAAATTTTATTGAATAATAAATGAGTTAGTAGGGGTTTTGAGGATCGCCGATTGAATTGAATAATGATTTGAATTGAGGCATTGACCTAATAAAGTGTTTAATTTAAGCAATAAAGGCTCCTATGAGGACCATGTGGTCATGTGTAGTGTTGAGTTGGCTGAATGAGCTAGATTCCTTAAAAGTGAAATGAATTGTATGGATGTTAAAGTATGAACTAATGGGTCAAGATTTCAAATGTCCACTAATAATAGTGATGAGATGACTAGTGGTTGGAGTCCCTAGTCTGATAAGATGGCTTGTGGTTTGAGTCCCTCACTCAATGAAATTACTAATGGTTTGAGTCCCTAGTCCAATAAAGTGGTTTGTGGTTTGAGTCCCTCACCTAAATATATCTCTTGAGGTTAAAATACCTCATCTAATAAAATGACCTGTGGTTCGAGTCATTAGTCCAATGAGATGACTAGTGTTCAAGTCCCTAGTCTGATTAGATGGCTTGTGGCTCGAGCTCCTTGCCTAATGAATTTATTGAATTGGTTAAATCAGTTAATTGTTTTAGTTGGTTAAATTGGTTGAGTTGGTTTGGGGTTCGGATCTCCATTAACTAAGGTAATAGAGAAGTTTAAGGTTATAAAATTTGTAATGTGGAAGATTGAAATTTCTTCACTCCATGACTCATGAATGAATTATCTGGGAATGCATGTTATAAGTTGTTCCATGGTTTGGCATGTTGTGTAATGATATGTACGTATATCTTCATATATGCGTATACTTGTGTAAATATGATTGTATATAATGATTTGACTTGGATTAAACAAATATGCTATTTTATCCTTATCCTTAGTTTACATGCTAATGCTCCAACTGCTAACCGTCTCCGAGCAATATGTCCCCATGCGACATAGGAGTCAGAGGATCTTCTTCTTCTTCTACACAATGATCAGGTGTTAGAGTGGTTCGGGCATTGACTTTGAAGTGGTGAGCTTCCATATTCCAAAATACCTACCTTTCCTAGTCATGTTATCCTATGTCTTACACTTGTATAAATTTGGTACTTGGTTATTGTTAAGGGCATGTGCCGACATACTAGTGACTTCCGTTTTGTAGAGGCTTTTGTGGATTATTGTGAACTTGGGTGTATTGGCTTGATTGTTGACATAAATGAAATGTTAGATATTTTCTAAGTACTGACTATTGTCCTTATATCTCCGCTATCTTATTATAAGGTTAGGATTCACTCGACCCTTGTGGTTATTGATGATGGTTAGGTTGGGTTATGGGGAGACCTCTGGTAGATATGTACTTGAGGTGCCCATATGACTTGGCCCGGTTTCGTGTCATGTCATTTTTATTCTTCCTATGATTGTGTATTTGATTGAAGATTTTTTGTGAATAGGAGTGAAAAAAAAAAAGTAATAGAGGAAGAAAAAGAGATGGGGGTGGTGGGGTGTGAGAAAGAAGGAGAAAAAAGTGGATAAAAATTTAAAGTGGGCCCCACTTAATTTTTTATTACTTTTTTTTTAATTAAAATGCGCTTTGATTTTTGTTTGTCATGTCAACCATTAAGGGAGAAAAATAATACACTTTAAAGTTCATAATGGGGTAAATAATTACAGGTTAAGTCTAATGGCTAAAGTATGTTTTCATGACCAGTTTAGGGGGCTAATTATGCCTTTTCCCTATAAATAAATGAAAGTATACATAATCAAGAAATTAATAAAGAGCTACATCTTTCAACAAATTATTTAATAAGAATAAGTTAGTAAAAATATGTCTTATTTTCTATAGGTAAGTAGTTAATAAGGGTGTGCCCAAATTAAAAAACTTCACTTCTTTTGAAAAGGAAGAAGTATTCACTTGGTGAAATTTGAAAAAAAAAATACAATTGTAGATTATGTGATACATACTTACAAGTCATCAAACAAACAGAAAAAGAGGAAAACCAAAACTCTTTACATATTGATCTATTGAAGAAAAAAGAATAGAAAGCAATTTGTGTACCATGTACTTTTGTCGCACATCAGATAACGATATTAAGGATTTTCACTTTATAAGGCTTTCACCTACATTGAACAGTGTTGTTGTTGTCGTCGTCAGGAATTCCTATTTGGAAGGTACTTGTCAAGATTGAAGTGGTAGATGATGTCACATGTTGTTGTTGTGATAGTTAAGGAGATGAAACTTTTGAACATCTTTTTGTTACCAGTTCTATGGCTAACAAGCTGTGGAATACTTTTTCTACTGTTGCTAATATGCAGAGACAATGTTTACAACTTAACAATACAATATGTAAATGGTGGAATAGGGATTGTTCATCAAAGATTAGACCTCTTTACATGGTTGTCTCATCAATTATCACTTGGCAAATCTAGAAAATGAGAAATATAATTTCTCATGAAGTAAAGATGTCTTTTCATGGTATGGTTATGGAGGTTAATAGGAATTTGTACCATCTAGCTACTTTTAGATATCCTTGGTCGCAAAATATTCCTAATACTTGGCCTCTGATGGTTCATTTTTTTACTGAAATACACCCTTTGTTGATTGTAAGGTGGGGTATTGGATATTCCCTATATTAGGGTGCTAAAAGTATAATTAAGATGTCATATTGAAAAAGGTTAATGGCCTTAGTACTGGGGCATTTTGTATTAGAAATGAGGAAGGAAGTTTGGTACATGCTGAATATTTTGGTTTGAGAGAGGCTTCAGTTTTAATGTCAGAAGTTGTAGCTGTGGAAACGGGACTAGAGTATTGTATACATCAACAATGATGACCAGTAGTGTTGGAGACAGACTCATTAATTCTTCAAAAAGTTTTAAAAAGAAATACGAAGGTTTCTTGGAGTATTCTAGAGGAGGTGAAATGAATTAGTAGGTTGAGAAAAAATGTTGATGCAAGAGTAAAGCAAATTCTAAGGGAAGGCAACACTCTTGCATATTTTTTAGCTAACTAATTTTTTCTTTTTACAGGTACAGAAGACATCATATATATATATTGAAAAGACTTAAGAGATGGAGGAAAAGCTAAAGTATAGTTGGATAAAATGCAAACCCCAAACCTTAAAATAAGAAATCATCAAAATATGGATTTTAATACATAGGTGTAATTGCATACAACATGAGTACCAGGATTACAACAAGGAATTCAAGGATAAATCAAGAACGGTTCAAGAATAGGGAAAGACTACTGAAAATATAGGCACAAGAACTTGCAGATTTGCTTTAATTTTTGGGTAATAGTTCTACAGATTGTTTGTGCTAAGATGAGCTCATTATGGCTTTCTTATGTAGTGGTATCAGTTTCAATGGGGCTCAACCTAAAAAGATGGATATAAATGAGTAAAATCAATGCATAAAATATCACAAAGTTGATGCATGAGGAGTGTTTTTTAACTTAACTTCATACTTGTGGAGTAGATCTGCCTAAACCCTAGCTGAAGAAGTCAAAGGACCTGATTTCATGGAACTTGTGAGAGCTTTGAGTTTCTTAAGTGAAATATATCCAACCTCGGATATAGTTGATCTAGCTCTACTTTCCGGATAAGAGTGGGCTAACTTACCTTCTCTATTCACCATCCCCTTTAGCATAGACGTCAACTTCTTCAACCACGGAAATGGTTTGGAAGAAGATAAAGGATCGATTCTGAGGAAAGTGATCTAGACTATTCTTGACCATTCCACTTGTTGATATTTTTTCGTGGTTATGTTTTTTAGTTTTCTATTTTGTTTTCAGTTTGTCTTGCTTTTGGGCCTATACTATTGTCACAACCTAATTTTTCACATCATGATGACACCTACCATAACCGACCAGTAGGTAAGACAACCCTTAGTCAAGAACAACTAGTAACAGACTAATAAGAAAAGTGGAAATCATGACTAATAAAATGAGGAGGAGACAAGAAGAAAGTAAATATTCCCCCCCCCCAATATGTATTGAGGTTAGTACAAGCGCCACTATCAATCAAGAGTATAAGATGAACACAATATATATATATATATATAGAGAGAGAGAGAGAGAGAGAGAATAGTATCTAAAATACAAAATGTAGATCCATCCATCAAAGGAGGAGAGCAAGAACAACTCCAAATGCCAAGAGCTCACCCAAAATCTATAATATATGAGAGCTCTGCACAATACACACTTTAGCGGCAACAATTTGTACTATGATATGCAGGGTACAGAAATCTAGTATGAGTACCAACAAGGTACTCAGTAGACATCGACTGATGAAGCTCCAAAGATAATATTAGTGTAAATACATGTAAAGTGGGAATACATATTACATAAAACTATCTAAGAATGAAACATAATAATACTAATGGAAAAGTAAAGATAAAACTACTATACCTACAAGTAATCTGGGATGAAGGTGCAATACCGTACGTAACTAGTCAATAAAAAATTAAGAGTGAATGAAGGTCATATAGTAGTAGTATGAGACAAAAAAGGTATATATAATAAGAATAAATAAGGAAGAAGGGGGATAAATAGTAATACTATATATATAAAACTGAACACGAAGGCACTAACTTGACAGAGCTAGCCTAAAATCTTGAGGACATTAACTAAATAAAGGGGAGAACTTTAGTATAATCAGAGTCTCTAACCAAAATGTTAATAATCATAAGATGGTCTAACAATAATAATCCTTACCATAATAAGGAGTAAAGGAGGTAAAAAACATATGTATAACCTCGGGTACCAATCCATAACCAGCCTATCATTAACTATACAAATATAAACAAACAATAATATAATGTAAGACCCCTCAAAATTCTCTCATAGTTTGAGCCTTAGAGTATGTCAAGTGAAATGTAAATTCGGCCTTGAAAAATTAAGAAGTGTCTTCCCAAGAGAGAAGTATTTTGAACTGTGCATAATTTCCCTAATATTGACTTTTTGTCATGTAGAGCATTGAATAAGCTTTCCGTCAAATACCAAATTCGCCCAAATTCGATACTAGGGAAAATAGTTGAAACTATTTTAGTGAGACAGTGTTCCACCTGACACTTTAGTGCATCGCGGAGCTAGCAAAAATGGCAATCGTCAAAATCTAGCGAGCCTTCATAATTTTGGCGTATCACGCCAAGGGTTAATTTCAAAATTGTCAATTTTCAGTGCACCAACGCGATTCCACCATGTCGCGGTGCCTTTCTAGATTGCAACCAAGGTGGCAACACGATTTCCACCATATCGCACCATCAAGCAGTTTCCCGAGTGTCTAATTTCCAGTAAATTGGTGTGATTATAGCGCATCGCACAAGCATGTAAAATTGGGATTCTTCATTTCCAAGGGCAAAAAGGATCTTTTAACAACCCCTATATATACTCCTTAACACGGGATTTGGCCTTATTTCATCCAAGATATCATTGTTTTCTCTCAATTCTCTTCAACATCAAAAACTAGGGTTTCTGCAAAATCAAAACTCTTCCTTCTTCTTCAAGAGAGATCAAGAAATCAAGAATCTCTCCAAGAAATTTCAAGAAAGAGTTTCTCTAAGGTATGTTGACGTTGATTCTTGGGTCCCTTTCATCTAAGAAGCTCAAGAACCCTTTTCTAAATTTAAAAGATTTGATGTTTATGATTTTTCATGATTCATGTGAGTTGAAATTGATGTTCATACTAGTATTGAGTTGTGATTCATATTTGTGAACAAGGTTTTCAAGCTTTGACCCTAGTATATGATATTCATGTGATGTTCATGATAAACCTCTTCAAGTTACTTGTTAAGTGATGTGTTCATGTCAATTAGGAATAGAAATTGTTGAATAAGCAAATCATGCTCCCCATATATTTGATTAAATGCTTACGTGAAGGAATTAAAACCATTATAGCATGTTGACTAGAAATACCTAATTGTGTGCAAGACCATGCATGTCAAGTATTTGTTCAAAATCCTTAGTGAGTGAATTGTGACATGATAGCATGAAATTCCCCAGTTATGTGCTCTTGATGCATGCTAAGACCTTAATACATGCCAAGTGTTTAATGCAAGATCTTGTTGAATGGAATATGATCCGATAGCATATCCCTCTATGTTATTATATGTTTAGGATGCCTAAATGCTTAAAGTGATGCTTTAGTGATTGTGATGGCGAATGATTGTCCATGGTATTGATTATTCAAGAATGGTTATGTTTTACTTTTATGTTATCGAGTCTTGAGGGTATTTATACCTGATAATTTAGCTGTTGTCTAGAGCTCGTATTAGTTTTCAAGATAATTCTAGTCGATCTATGATTCTCAAAACTCA
This sequence comes from Capsicum annuum, assembly GCF_002878395.1. Classification (NCBI taxonomy): domain Eukaryota; kingdom Viridiplantae; phylum Streptophyta; class Magnoliopsida; order Solanales; family Solanaceae; genus Capsicum; species Capsicum annuum. The sequence continues at coordinate 60,770,370 of NC_061112.1, forward strand.
GTGAGTTATAGAACTCTATATTCTCAGATAGATATAGAACATAAGAAATCTAAATAATCTCTATATTCACTGTAGTCTCAGTATCGCTAGTAATCTAGCCTCAGTTCTGTACCCGACTCAGATCTAGTAGTATTCAAGTATTCAGTTCTGACGTCTATAGTAATATAGTACTCTATTCATAGCTCATTGTCGTTCATTAAGATAATGAGGTTCAGTAGAATTCTGTTAGATGCAGAACCAAGTGAATTCAACTTAACTCAGTCAGATCATTCTAGAAATATGATAAGTATTAAATTTAGCTTAGTTTGTCTTTTTTTAAGAATCAGTTCAGAGTCTTTAAGTTGGGAGTAGGAGCTAGCACCGTGCGAGGGCAGGGATGGCCGCTCCCCATGAGACAAGCAGAGTTGTTAGGAGCAATCCCTGAACTCCAGAACTATGTAGCCAGTGTAGGATGCAGGAGTCACCCATCAGGAAAGGGTAGTCACCCGTCAGATAGGCTTGACTATTATATTGCCTTAGACTTGACTTTCTACTAGGGTTACCCATCAGATAGGCTTGACCAGAGAGGTCTTTATCCATGGCATGGTATTGATACCCTTCCACCTGGAGTTATAGGTTCGACCCTAACAGTTAAGATTTGGGGCATGCCGTTTAAGTGACTACTTCCCATAGTTGCAGTTTCAGTATCAATCTTTAGATATCAGGACTGTCAAATATAGTCATCTATCTCAGTAAGGAACTTAGATAGTTCCATTGATTCATGGACCACCCGTTAGATACGCTTGGTCCCATATAAAGTTATTCAGTGTCGGATTTAGAGATCACCCATCAGATAGGCTTGATCTCAGTCTCATATTCTATTGAGTAATCTCATTATCTGATCTAGAGATCACCGGTCTGATAGGCTTGATCTCAGTCTCAAATTCTATTGAGTAATCTTATTATCAGATCTAGAGATCACCCGTCAGATATGCTTGATCTCAGTCTCATATTCAGTTGAGTAATCTCATTATCAGATCTAGAGATCACCTATTAGATAGGCTTGCTCTATGTCTTATATTCAATTGAGTAATCTCATTATTAGATCTCGAGATCACTCTTTAGATAGGCTTGATCTCAGTCTCAGATTTAGTTGAGTATTCTTGTTGTTAGATTCAGACATGATCATTTCTTGTCATTGATAGTGGATTCTAGAATCATCCGTTAGAGAGGTGTGATCTCTGATGCATTTAGTAGAGAGTAGAAATCTCAAAATTCAGTCATTGATATGAGTAGGTTCAGGTAATATGTTTCAGTATCATCAGTTTTCAAGATCACTCGCTAGATAAGACTGATCTCAACTCCTATACTCAGTTATAATTTTTTGATAATTCAGTTGTTTAGTATCTCAGTATTAGTAGTGAGTTCATATATCATTAATGTAGTAGTGAGTTTCAGTACTCAGAGTCGTGATGATTGTGATTATGGATTGTGCATTCATGCTTGTGTTCTCATTCAGTACTTTCATGATTATTTAGTTAAGTGATTATTCATGCATAAGACCTTGCATTTAGCCTTACCTCATCTTCATACTTGGTATATTCCCATACTTACACATTTGCATTATGGTGTTTTATTTAATACCATAGCTTCAGAGGCACGAGATCTAGAGTGCCCTTAAGAGCTCCGTCTGAGTCAGCAGTTGTAGACATAGCAGTGATTCTTTTTCAATCAAGATGATCCTTATTTTTTTATTATTATCGTATCAGAATTATTTTATTTTTAGTAGATGGAGTTAGTTAGGGACATGTCCTATCAACTCCATAGTTCAGACAGTTTAGAAGCTTTTCAGTCAGATGTATTAGTATTCAGTTTTAAATATTGAGTATTTTTAGATGTTTTGAACCTTATGGCTATTTTTTGCATTTATTATATATATTATGCATTATTTATGTACAGATATCAGTAGAGGATTGGCTTGTGGTCCTTTGGGATCATGAGCACTATGTGATATTCTGGTTCCAGAAAATTAGGTTGTTACATACTTGGTATCAGAGACTAAGGTTCAATAGTATCCTAGGGAGTCTAAAAAGCCATATCTATTAGAGTCTTTTACATGGGTGTGTTCCGCGCCACATTTATAGACAAGAGGCTATAAGATGTTTTTAAGAGCAGTTTCCCTTCTTTCAGTATTCATGTCGTACGAGTGAGCATGAGATCAAGTTGATCCTCAGTCTAATACCACTCTTTCTTCTATTTACAGAGTATGCCTCCAGGCAGGGATTATGTCCATAAGGCTGATGACGAACCTCTTCAGCCAGTAGATCTTGAGAATGAGAATATGTCATATGTAGAGTTTCAGGTAGATTTTTAGGTGCTTGCTCATGCTGTGACTAATGTTCAGGGTAACCATCAGGCTGTGTCCCCACATCAGCAAGAAGGGGGTTCAGCCGCAGCAAGAATTAGGAATTCTATGAGAATGATCCTGCCAAAATTCTTTGGGTCAGTAGCAGGTGAGGACCCATAGCTTTATCTTGAGAAGGTGAAGAAAATCAACTAGGTTATGCATGTTTATGAGGAGGAGAGTGTAGATTTAGCATCTTATAGGTTGAAGGATATCACTCATGACTGGGTTGTAGTGTGGAAAAAGGGTATAGGGAAGGCTGAAGCTCCCGTGACTTGGTAAGAATTTTAAGATGCCTTTTTAGATAAGTTTTTCCCGCTAGAGATGAGGAAAACTCAGGTAGAAGAGTTCATGAACCTAAGGCAAGGTTCTATAATAGTAAAAGAGTATTGTCTTAAGTTTAACCAATTAGCTAAGTATTCTCCTGACTTAATAGCTGACCCTAGAGCGAGTATGAGTAAGTTTTTGATTGGTGTGTTTGGGTTGGTGTTGAAAGAGTATAGAACTGCTATGCTTCATAGAGATATAGACCATGCTAGACTAATGATGCATGCATAACAGATTAAGGAAGATAAGGAGAGAGAGAGAGAGAGTGAATAAGAGAGCAAAGACAAGTAGTCATGGTTTCTCTCAGGTAGGGTCCCAGGGTGGTAGCCGTTTTCAGCATAGTTAGATGTTTTTAGTCCTAGATCCATCCTTATCTAGTCTACCTGCACCGATGTTTGGGGATGTTAGTTATGATAAGGCGCCAGGATCCAAAGACTAGAATAATGCTAGTGGTGTTCATACCAATCCGCTTTCTAGAGAGTATGGTAAGAGCCACCTAGGTGTGTGTAGAGTCGGCAGTAATGTGTGCTTTGGGTATGGTGAGCCAGGCCATAGAATGCGAGAGTGTAGAGCACTAGCTCAGAGGGGTAGAGATTTTCTTCAGCAGAGTGCCCCTTCCGGTGCCAATAGTGGTAGCGTCAGAACAGTTTCTATGTGCTTCAGGCTCTCCTTGATCAGGAAAGGTTCCCTGATATAGATTCGGGTATGTTATGAGTCCTTCATTTTTTGATATGAATTGATAGATCCTTTGCTTCCATTTTGATGTTATATGTCAGCATTAGTCATGCATGAGTTTCAGATCTAAGTCAGTCAATCATGACCAGTTCGTAGGTGCCCCGTGCACCACCCTAGTATTTTAGCAAGGTGTTTGTAGAGGGACATAGGGTCCCAAGAGGGAGATTCCCCATGATATTGAAATGTTTTTATGTCCTTAGACTCATTCATTTGCATGTTTAGACTCTCTTTATGAAGTTAACATCAGTGATAATTGCATAGCCAGTCATGCTTGCGAAAGTCAGTTCAGTCAGACATTCATGCATGAGATATGCACGTTCAGTAGAAAGAGTTCACCTTTTCATTGTGTTAATTCATAAATTTTGAGATCAGCCCAGTTACGCATCCATGCATCATATATGCATACATTTCTTTATGAGAATTTAGCTTATGAGTAGGTTCAGTCAAGTATTCTATGCATCAGATATGCATATCCAGTATGAGAGTTCAGAATATCAGTAGTTCCAATTGTATGGTCATGTTTAAGATGTTCTCGCTCCTCGAGTAATTTTAGTCTATCAGTATTCTTAGCTTATCAAGTGACATTCGAGGACGAATGTTTCAGAGGAGATATTAAAAGACTACTAAAATTTTCTCATAGTCTGAGCCTTAGAGAGTATAAACTGAAGGGTAAATCCAGCCTTAAAAGATTGAGAAGTGTCTTCCTAAGTGAGAAGTATTTTAAACCATGTAGAATTTCCCTAATATTGAATTTTTGTCATGTAGAGCATTGGATAAGCTTTCTGTCGATACCAAATTCGCTCAAATCCGAAACTCGAGCAAAGAGTTAGAGATATTTTAGTGAGATAGTGTTCCATCTACCACTTAAGCATGTCGTGGAGCCTGCCAAAATGGAAATCATCAAAATCCAATGAGCCTCTACAATTTTGGTGCGTCGCGCTAAGGCTTAAGTTCAGAATTATCAATTTCCAGTGCTCTAACATGATTCCACCAATTTGCGGTGCCTTTCTAATTTGCCACATGTTGTGAACGTGATTTCCATCGTGTCGCACCAACAAGAAATTTCTCGATTGTCCAATTTCTAGTGAGCTAGCGCGATTATGGATAGTTGCGCCAGCATGTAAAATTAGGATTCTTCAGTTTAATTTCACCTGTGCCAGCATGTAAAATTGGGATTCTTTAGTTTAATTCCAAGGGTGAAAAGGGTCTTTACCCAACCCCTATATACCTCTTAACATGGGATTTGGCTTCATTTCACCCAAAATATCATTGTTTTCTCTCAATTCTCTTCAACATCAAAAGCTAGAGTTTCTATAAAGTCAAAACCCTTCCTTCTTCTTCAATAGAAATCAAAAAATCAAGAATCTCTCCAAGAATTTTCAAGAAAGAGTTTCTCTAAGGTATGTAGATGTTGATTCTTGTGTCCCTTTCATCCAAGAAGCTCAAGAACCCTGTTCTAAATTTCAAAGGTTTGATGTTTATGAGTTTTCATGAATCATGTGAGTTGAAATTGATGTTCATGCTAGTATTTAGTTGTTATTCATGTTTGATAACAAGGTTTTCAAGATTTGACCCTAGTATGTGATATTCATGATAAACCCTCTTCAAGTTGCTTGTTAAGTGATGTGTTCATGTCAATTAGGTGTATAAATTGTTGAATAAGCAAAGCATGCTCCCCATATGTTTGATAAAGTTCTTATGTGAAGGAATTAGAACCATTATAGCATGTTGACTAGAAATCCCCAATTGTGTGCAAGCCCATGCATGTCAAGTGTTTGTTGAAAAGCTTTAGTGAATGAATTGTGACATGATAGCATGAAATTCCCCAGTTATATGTTCTTGATACATGCTAAGACATTAATACATGCCAAGTGGCTAATGCAAGATCTTGTTGAATGGAGTATGATCCAATAGCATGTCCCCCTATGTTATTACATGTTTAGGTTTCCTAAATACTTGAAGTGATGCCTTAGTGATTGTGATGGTGAATGATTGTCCATGGTCTTGATTATTCAAAAATGGTTATGTTTTACCTTTATGTTATCGAGTCCTAGGGATATTTATACCCGATAGTTTAGCTGTTGTCTAGAGCCCGTGTTAGTTTTTACAATAATTCTAGTCGAGCCATGATTCTCAAAACTCAGATTAACCACATATCCTCTTGCTGTGAGCATAGTGATGTCTTTTGAGAATTAGAAAAGGTTTAAGAGATTTACTCATTTGGGTCCTCCTAGATTCAGTGGTGCTGTGGATGAGGATGCCAATAAGTTTTTGACTTATTATCGAGAGAATTTGCTTAATTTGGGTTGGTTGGAGTCGCATGAGGTTCCTCGTACTACTTATCAGTTGAGAGATGCTGCTAGAGATTGGTGAGGTCGCTTATTGGTTGTAGGCCTCTTAACTCTATTGATATTAATTGGGATAAGTTTACTGATGTCTTTTTAGAGAGGTTCATGCCTTACAATCTGAGGGATCGAATAAGAGATAAGTTTAATCACCTGGAACTGGGCACTATGACTATTACAGAGTATGAATCACGCTTTTATGTTTTATACAGATATTCTTATACTAGCATTTCCACTATGTTTGAGAGGATTTGAATGTTTGTAAAGGGGTTGGATATCTCTCTTCAGTTAGCTACATCTTAGATAGTCATATTTAGAGGGTCTTTTCAAAGTATAGTGGATTAAGCTAAGTTGACTAAGGGTATTATGTAAGCATCACAAGGAGGCACCAAAAAGGTGCGCCATTTTGGTTCTTTTAGAGGTTCGGCTTCTCAGGGTAGAGGTTTCTGGGGTTCTCGTGGTTATCATGGTAAACTAGTGTAGGCAACCTTGTAGAGTTTCGATAGTGGGTCTTCTGGTCTTGCAGTTCAAGGTGGTAGTCCGAGCCCAGCGATACCTTCTCCTGTTGAGTCAATACATAAGGTTGTTTTATATTTTAGTAGACTGGCCTTTTATCTAATGACTATCCCACCCATGTGATTAGAGCTACTCCTATTTCTGCTTTGAGAGGTAGAGGTTCTACTAGGCGTACGAGGGGCAGAGGTAGTGGAGTATATGGTAGAGGTCATAGGGCTACTTAGCTAGTTGGTAGTCATGGATAGTGCTATGCTATAGATGCCCGAACCGAGGGTATTTTGCTTTCTCCAATGTGTCTACATATTTTGCTTTAGATTTTGATTTTGTTGGTGAGCCTCTTGGCATGCCTATTTATGTATCTACCCCTATAAGAGAGTTTTTAGTGGTGTATTAGGTATACTGTTCTTATGTTATGTCTTTTCTTGGATGTGAAACTTAGGTTGATTTGCATGTGTTAGATATGGTTGTTTTTCTGTCATTTTGGGTATGGATTGGTTTGCTTCTTACTATGCTCTTCTAGATTGTTTTTCTAAGATCAGGATTTTAGCTTCGTTGAGTGTGCTAAGGATAGCTTGGAAGGGTGCATTTAATTCAGGTCCTAAGAGGATCATATCTTTTGTTCTGACTTGTACATTGGTTGAGAGAGGATGTTTATCTTACTTGGGTTATATTCGTGATACTAGTGTTGTTTCACCCCCTTTTTTGGATTTCGTTCATGTTGTATGTGAGTTCATGGATGTATTTCCAAAGGATTTATCTAGTATGCCTCCGGATTGTGATATTGATTTAGCTATTTATGTTGAGCCAAGCACCATGCCTATTTCTATTCCTCCTTATAGGATGGCCCCAAATGATTTGAAGAAATGGAAGCATCAGTTGTAGGAGTTGTTCAATAAGGGATTTTATCTAACCTAGTGTATTACCTTAGGGTGCGCCTATCTTGTCTTTAAAGAAGAAATATGGATCTATGTGGATGTGTATTGATTATTAATAGTTGAATAAGGTGATGGTTAAGAATAAGTATACTCTTCCTTATATTGACGATACTCTTCCTTATATTGACGATTTATTTGATCAGCTTCAGGGTGCTGTGGTGTTTTTAAACATTCATTTGTGGTTTGGTTATCACTAGTTAAGGATTATAGCTTTGGATATTCTGAAGATAGCTTTTCAAACTTGATATGATCATTATGAGTTCTTTCTCATGTCGTTCGGGTTGACCAATCCCTCAACCGCATTAATGGAGTTGATGAACCGGGTATTTTGACCGTATACTGACTACTTTGTTATTATATTTATTGATGATATCTTGGTGTATTCCAAGAGTAAGACTGATCATAAGAAAAGTTTATGGATTGTGCTTTGGAGATTTGGGCATGAGAGGTTGTATGGCATGTTCTCCAAGTGTGAGTTTTGGTTGGAGTTTGTCTCTTTCTTGGGTCATATAGTGATTAAGGAGGGTATTATGGTTGATCCAACAAAGATTGCAACGGTTCATGATTGGGCTAGGTCTATTTCGCCTATCAAAATTTGGAGTTTTTTTTGGCTTGGCAGGTTATTACCGGTGTTTTGTTGAGGGTTTTTTAGCTACCACAGCTCCATTGACCAAGTTGACTCATAAGAAGATTTCCTTTCAGTTGTCTGATGCTTGTGAGGTGAGCTTCCAAAAGCTCAAGAATTTATTGTCTTCAAATCCTATCTTGACTTTTCCCAATAAGGGCTTGGGTTTTACCATATTTTGTTATATTTCAGGTGTTGGGTTAGGTGTTCCGTTGATGAAGAAGGGTAAGGTGATTACTTATGCTTCTCGTCAGTCGAAGCCCCAAAAAAAAAATTACCCTACCCATGATTTGGAGTTGTGTGCGGTTGTTTTTGCTTTTAAGTTGTGGAGGCACTACATATATCGATTCCGTTGTGATATTTTCTTGGATCATCGTAGCCTTAAGTATTTCTTCACCAGCGAGATCTTAATCTGTGGCAGCGTTATTGGCTTGAGTTGCTTAAGGATTATGACTTGACTATTCTCTGTCATCCGAGCAAGGCTAATGCGGTTATAGATGCCTTGAGCCGAAAGTCAACTAGAATGGGTTGCTTGGCACATCTTTTGACCCAGGAGAGGCCTTTGGCCTTAGAGATTTAGTTTTTAAATAACCAAATGGTTAGGCTTGATATTTCAACAATTGGTTATGTTTTGGCATTTGTTGAGGTTAGGTTTTCTTTGATGGAGTAGATTTGAGTTCATAAGCTTAATAATGTGGGATTGAGATTAATTCAGGATAAGGTGTTGACTGGTGAAGCTAAGCAAGCCTCACTGGATTCTGATGGTGTTTTGAGGATTGGGGGCTGAATTTGTGTGCCGAGAATGGGTGAGTGGATTAAATTTATTGTGGAGGAGGCTTATTGTTCAAGGTATTCCATCCACATGAGAGAGACTAAGAAGTATCATGATTTGTCGTAGCATTACTGCTGGGGTTGGTATTTAGAAGGATATAGTGGATTTTATAGCTCGATTCCTTTGTTGCCAGTAAGTGAAGGCAGAGCATTTGAGACCTGGTGGATTGCTTTAGTAGTTATGCATTCCCGAGTGGAAGTAGGAATGGATCACCATGGAATTCATGATCGGATGACCTTGCACTTCCCGTAGATCTAATAGTGTTTGGGTGATCATACTTCCCATAGATTGGATAGTGTTTGGGGTTATCATAGACCGATCAACCAAGTCTACACATTTTATTCTAGTACAAGTCTCTTTCAGTGCTGAGAGGCTGACCCATATTTACATTTGGGAGATTGTGCGATTTCATGGTATACCGATGTCTATCATTTCAAATTGGGGATTTATATTTACTTCTCACTTTTGGAATACTTTTCAGGTTAACTTGGGCACTTAGTTTGACCTTACCAAATCATTTCACCCTACACTGACAGTCATTTAGAGTGAACTATCCAGGTTTTAGAGGATATGCTTCGCTCATGCGTGATGGATTTTGGTGGCCAGTAGGAGCAACATTTAGCCTTGACGAAGTTTGCTTATTGCAATAGTCACCATTCTGTTATTGATATGGCTCCTTTTGATACTTTGTATAGTAGGCATTGTCGCTCTCCAGTGGATTGGTTTGATGTTTCTGATGTTAGTCCTCGAGGTGCGCACTTTCTTCGTGAGTATTTGGATAAAGTATGGATCATTCAGGATAGCTTTTAAGTTGCTCATAGTAGGCAAAAGTGATATGCTGATCATAGACTCTGTGCCTTAAGATTTAATGTTGGTGATCGTGTTTTGCTTTGAGTTTCACCCATGAAAGGTGTGATGAGGTTCGAGAAGAGGGGAAAGCTTAGCCCCAGGTATATTGGTCAACACTTGTGGATTTCATGTCTTATCTTTAGATCAAAGGATTAAGATTTCTCAAATCATGCTATATTGAATATGAATGGAGCTTAAAAGCTTAGACTTTCTTGTAAACTTATTACTTCTTCTTAAATCTTGAAACCCTTACTTTCTTTCATAGCACTTATAATAAAATATTAGGCTCAATACCCATATAGAAATCTTTAATGAAATTCAAATCACAATATTAATCTTAAGGTTCAAAACATGAATAAATTTAACCATTATGCATCTTTAACCTTTAAATCATAGGATAAAATTATACTTCAATATATGAGAATTTAAGGAATGAATCCTAACGTGAATCATGTAAATTCAACTTAAAAATCTTGTTTTTTGGGCACAAGGATGGAAAATTAACCTTGTTCAAAAATCCTACATATCTGAAATTACTTTACTTGTGAAGAAGACTTGCACTTTGATACTTGAGAGATGACTTGGTGAGAGAAACCCTAATCTTATTGTTATTTAAGATGATGTTGTTAATCGACTGAAAGATAAAAGAAAATGATGCCTCTCTTGGGTTATAAGTCGTAAGTTGGGAGTTATTAGAAGGGAAAGAACAAAAGGTCCCTTAACTAAACTTATAGAAATTTTAACGCCATTCATTACGAGTCAACTTACGACAGGTATGATGAAGTTACGACTTGGTCTAGCAACCCATAAGCTTGGCAGTGCCAAGGATTGCACATACTGGTCAACATACGAGTCTTGTCTTATGACTTATCACAACTCCATACAACTTGTATCATTCTCTCTTCACTTCGATAGTGACTTGGGGGACCTAAAATGTTCACCTTACTACATCACTTCATATGATTCATAATATCCTATGATGATTCCTAGGTCAAATCATAACTACAACAGACTCCAACTACTTCACACTGCTATAACTACATTATCTTGGGAGTATTTAAATGTCCAAACGCCAATATTCACCCACAATAGGACTTGTTCGATGAGCTAAAATGTGTATTTTTATTGTGTTTTAATGTGTAATTACATGATTTATCTAATGGATGTGATTAGTGATGCATTGTAAATTTCTATTGAAATTGGATGAATTAGGATACATGATAAGAAGAAAGTGATGATTGATGTAGTAAAATTGATTTTATTGATTTGAGAAGACACTTTCAATGAGTTTGGAAAGCATGCATGGAAAGGTGAATGAAGTAGACAATCAACTAGAAATAAAGGATTACGCCTTCGTCGATTTTTGGTATGACAATTCCAGTGAGGTATCATGATGTACACCGCGGCACGATCCCTAGTCAAGTTAATCACACAACATATTGCGACACTAGGTCATGTCAAATACCCATCGCAATGCGTCCCTCAGTCAAGTCAGGCATGCATCTCGGCGCGACCCTGTTTCCTCAGTAGGAAAAATCGTCCTATTATAAAAGGGACACTTGAGCGTAATTGAAAACACTTTAGCACATACTGCAGAGGAAAAAACACTATTAATACTTTTCTTAGGGTTCTTTGAACTTTATTATTTGAAGATTACTTTTGCTTATGTTTAATTGTTTGATTTTGATTTTGAATTCAAACATGAGTGGCTAAACACCCTTGTTCTGGTGTTCAGGCCAAAGACATAATTGCACTTTGATATTCTTTATTGTAATTTCTTGTTGAATTATCGTATGGGTTGTTCTTAATATCTTTTCCTTACTATTTTCATGAATACCCACTATTAGAATAAACCTCTATTCCTATGTGAATTTGAGAGGAGAATCATAGGATTGAATGAAGAGATTGAGGAGCAAGGTTCTCATTCATTTATAAAATAAGGGATATACATAGAGCTTTTTTCTAGTTCACTTGCAGGAAGATAACTTCATGCATCTAGATGTATTATTGCATCCCCGCTCAATGAAGTAGTTGTAATGTCCATTTTAGGTAGAATATTAATGGTCGGGACACCATGATCATACTATAAACCCTGCGAATCAATAACCCGATAATAAACTAAACTACGATAAGAATAGAGATTTGTAAGATTGTCAAAATTGTCCCAACCCTTGATTTCTCATCAATATTGTTTACAACCCCTACCTACATTGCGATTGTCACATATTGTTATTTCTTAATCATTTATATTTTAATTTGCATCTTCATAATCATCTGGATCCCTTTAAACAATTAATACATTCTTGTCAAAAACTAAAGTTGGTTGAATAGCTAGTTCCATTGTTCTCGTGGATACGATATCCGACTATTCTAATACTATATTACTTGTACAATCGCATCCACTTGCGTATGAATTAGAACGCAACAAGTTTTTTGCGCCGTTGTTGGGGGCTAGTATAATCAGTAATTTACTAAATTTTTTGTTGTTGATAATAAGTTTAAGTGGTAACAACTTGATCTTAGTGGCTATCTTTTTACAGAACTAGATGAATACAGGATTGGCGAGAGATAACGTTTTGGTAGAGCCATATTCGAAACCAGAACTAGTATTTCAATAGAGGCTTAGAGCTCATTATCCAGTTTAGAAGGTTCAATTGGCCGAACAAAGAGATCCTAATCTTGTTGATTAAATTGATCCAGTTAATCCAAATACTGGACGTGTTCTAGCTTTGGTGATTCCAGTTTTTCCTGCTCAAGACACTGCCAGATCTTTTCATGAAGTGGCAATCCCACTCATGAAACATGATACTAATCACGTTCGCAAGCCAGATCTAGGTGGCCTATTTGAATTAAAGCAGAATATGGTGTAGTTTCTGAATTTGGTTGGGCAATTTGCTAGATTTTTACATGAAGACCCACAACAGCACATACAGACCTTCCTGGAAATTAGCAATACCTGCATACCTGTAGGGTTATCTACTAATTATTTCAGACTGACTCACTTTCCCTTTTCTTTAATTGGGGAAGCAAAAACGCGGTTATATGCTGAACCACGACTCTTAATCACTTCCTGGGACTATCTAGCTCGAAAATTCCTTATTATTCTTTCCATCAGGGAAGACAACACGTTTGAGAAGTGACATTATGGATTTCATGCAAAAATAAGGAAAAAATCTTTACCAAGCTTAGGAAAGATTTTAGGGCATGCTAAGAAATTGTCCTCATCACCATCAATCAAATAATGTACTGACATTCATAGAGAGTCTTTAGCCAAAAACCACGATTCTCTTTCATTTACCAGCAGGTGGACAACCTCTTGAGAAGACTTATGATGAATTGTGTACACTACTAAATTAGATTTCACAAGGGAATCCTGAATGTCATGGTGACTCAAAGAGTGCTCTGAAGAAGGTTGCAGGTGTGTTTGAGGTAGATCTGTTTATTGCATTATCATCTTATCTTGCTGCACAACAAAATCAGATAACTAATTAGTTCAACAGTGTGAAGTTAGGGGTCACACATCCGGCAACAACTACTAATGTGGTTCAACAAGTAAATGCATGGTGTGATATTTGCAGAAGTAATAAGAATACAACGGATGCTTGTGCGGTTAATCCAGATTGTGTAAATTATGTAGGGAATGCTAATCGTCAAGGACAATAGAATTATGGTAACACTTACAATCTAAATTAGAGGAATCATCCTAATTTCTCATAGGGTGGAAATCAGGCACAGAGCAACAATCAGTATAAGGGGCCAGTGCAATAAAATCAATATAAAGTTTAAAATAATCATGACGCAACTCAAATGAGCAATTTATCAGAGATAATAAAGAAACTTTTGGCTTCTTACAAACAATTAACAACAAATATGAATAATCAATAGTTGAATATGAAGAATTTGGAGCTACAAATTGGTTAGATTGCGGGAGTGCAAAATACTAGATCACAAAGAGGCTTACCTAGTGTTACAAAGGTAAATATGAAGTAGGAAAATAAAGTTTTAATGAGGAGTGGTTTATAGTTAAAAGAGGCAGATTTAGAGCATGTTAGTCCTGCAACTACTGATGATTAATCTAAAAAGAAAAAGGAGAAAATAGTCAAATAAAAAGCTACAAGTAATAAAACACAAGTGGAGAAGAAGACTCTACCTTTACCCTTCCCTCAAAGGCTTTAGAAGAACCAAAAGGAGATAAGTTACAAGAAGTTTTTGGACCTTTTAAAGAAGGTTCATGTTAATATTCCTCTTGTTGATATTTTACAGAGTATTCCAAAGTATGCAAAGTATCTAAAGGACATAGTGGCAAACAAATATAATTTGTCAGAGTATGCTAAAGTAGCACTTACTGAGGAGTGCACATCTAAGATACAATACAAATTAACCAAAAAGATGAAAGATCCAGGGAGTTTTACTTTGAAAATCACCATCGAGCTGGCTATTAGTCCTTGTGGGTTATGTGACTTAGGGGAGAGCATTAATTTTATGCCTACATCTTGGTTCCGAAAGATGGGTCTTGGGAGTCCCAAACCCACGACTATTATTTTGTAGTTGTCTGATAGGTCCCTTGCTAGGACGAACAGAATTATTGAAGATGTATTGCTGCTAGAGGGATCACTGATTGTCCTATTAGACTTTGTTATTCTTGATGAAGCTGATCCTGTTGTTCCATTTATTTGTGGACCCCCATTGTTAGAAAAAGGGCAATCACTTATTGATGTAGTTGCAGGAAAATTGACTATAAGAGCACATGACAAAGTGGAGGTTTTTGATGTATACAAGACACTGAAGTTGCTAGCTATATATGAATAATTGTCTTCTATATCAGTTATAGAACTTGTATGCGATCTCTATCTATTATTACCCGATGATCCAATTAGAAAGCTTTTTTTCGAGTAGTTGAACAGATCAATTGGTCCATCTCCCAAGGCTTACATTGATGAAGTACCAAGATTAGAGCTCAAGTCTGTTCCTCTTTATTTAAAATATGTCTTTCTTGATGACAATGATACTTTTCCTATGATTTTGTCTGTAGGTTTATCTGATGTGTAGGTGAGAAGTGCATTGGCAGTTTTGAAAAGAAGGAAGTAAGTAATTGGATGGTAGATATTGAACATCATAGGTATTAATCAGCTTTTTGTATGCACAATATTTATATTGAAGAGGGTTACAAGGTGAGTATGAAATAGCAATGAAGATTGACTCCGGTGATGAAGGAAGTGGTACAAAAAAATCATTAAGTGGCTTGATATTGGGATTGTCTATCCCATGTCTGACAGTAAGTGGGTCAGCCTTGTGCACTGCATCACAAAGAAAGGTGGGATGACCATGGTGAACAGTGGACCTAATGAGCTAATTCCCACTTTCATGGTAACTGGTTGGAGAATCTACATTGATTACCAAAAGTAGAATGAAGCCACTCGGAAGGATCATTATCCTATCCCGTTCAATGATCAAATACTAGATAGGTTGGAAGGAAAGGAATACTATTGCTTTTTGGATGGATAATCAAGGTATAATTAGATCACAATAGCACAATAAGATCAATAAAAGACCACAATATTTGAGAAATGCATGATGGCTATTTTCTACAACATGGATGATGAATTTATTGGGGTATTTATGGATGACTTCTCTAATTATGGTAACTCATTTGATGTGTGCTTGCAGAATGTAGATCGAGTCTTAGGTCATTGTGTAGAGATAAACCTTGTACTGAATTGGAAAAAATGCCACTTTTTGGTAAGGGAAGGAATAGTCCTATGTCATAAGGTATTATTTTAAGGACTTAAAGTGGACAAAGCCAAAGTTGAAGTCATTGAAAATCTACCATATCCTATGATAGTGAAGGGAGTGAGAAGTTTTCTGGGATATGCCGGATTTTACAAGCGGTTTATCCAAAAAATTTTGAAGATTGCAAGTCCTATGTGTAAAATGTTGGAAAAAGAAGATATGCTTGATTTTGGGGATGACTATCAAAATGTTTTTATGAGGCTGAAGAAGAAACTAATAGAAGCACCCATCTTGATTTCTCCATACTGGCATTACCATTCGAGTTAATATGTGACGCTAGTGATGTATCTGTTGGAGCAGTTTTTGGGCAACAAAAAGACAAGGTATTTTATAAAATTTATTATGCAAGTAAAGTCATAAATATAGCCCAGATAAATTACACAACCACAGAAAAGGATATGCTAGTGCTTATCTATGCGTTCGACAAATTCAGATCATACTTGGTGGAACCAAGGTAATTGTTCACACAAACCATGATGCCGCCAAGTATCTGTTCAATAAAAAAGATACAAAGCCACGGTTGATCAGGTGGATTATATTGATTTAATAATTTGATGTAGAAGTGCATGACCAAAAAGGAGTGGAGAATAAAGAGCGGATCATCTATCAAGGCTAGAGAATTATGATCACTCTACTGATGATACACTTTTCATCCAGAAAGAGTTTCTAGATGACAAATTATTGGCACTCGATGTGTGTGAGTTACCTTTGTATATAGACATTGTAAATTTGTTAGTGTGTGGGGTTAACCATCTCAAAGCTACCAATCAATAGAGAAAGAAGCTGTTACATGGTTCTCGTGCATACATATAGGATCAAACCTATTTATTTAACTAGGGTGCTGATGGAATTATGCGTAGATGTGTATCCGAAGCTAAATCTAAGGAAGTACTCCTAAATTGTCATTTATCTCCTTATGGAGGCCATCATGGGGGTGAGAAAATAGCTAGAAATGTGTTACAATCATGTTTTTTTTGGCCTACATTGTTCAAAGGAAGTTGCTTTTGAAAGGGTGTGATCAATGTCAGCAACTAGGTATAATATCAAAGCATCATGAGATTCCTTTGAATAATATTCTTGAGGTTGAGGTATTGTATGTTTGGGGATTAGATTTTATAGGTCCATTTCCACCATTTTATGGTAACTTATATATCCTTGTGGCAATCAATTATATATCTAAGTAGGTGGAAACTGCTTCCTTACCTACAAATGATACGAGAGTTGTAATGAAGTTTGTGAAGAAGCTTATCTTTTCTTATTTTGGCACACCCAGAGCTATTTGTAACACCCCATACTTTTTGAATTGAACATAAATTGTCATTTCTACTTGTAGACATTCCAAAAACCATAAATCTATTGTAAATATAGTGTTTTAATCAACTATGTAGTGTCTAAATCTAGTTGAGCATGAATTGACATCATAGAGGTCCCCTAACTCAAGGACGAGTTGAAAGCTTTTCCATCAATTGAGTTTTAGTAAGTGTCAAAACATAGGTCAACTTCAATTGGTCATTAATCTTTGTATATATTGAATTAGAGTGCCTACTATATATCAAATTAAAATCCTTCAACTTATATTTCCAATGATACTGATTTCGCAAAAATACGATACCCGAGGAAGAAGTTATTGCTTTGCAAAGTAGAGTGTGTCATGCAGCATAAGGTTTGCAACGCACACCCTAACTTATGCCATAAGGTGTGTGACGGACAACCTAATGAGTGCAATATAGAGTGTGCCACACAACCTATATTATGCGATAAGGTGTGCGCCGCATAATTTACTACTCAAGTAACTTAAACACTCCATTTTTGGGGCAAAATGGTCCTTTTCCCACCCTTATTTAGCCACAAACACAAAATTCAGTCCCCAAATACCCCAGAATACTCCTTTATTCATCAAAATTGCTCAAGAACTCTCATTAGGGTTTCAAAATAAAAACCCAAGAAACTCAAGATTCAACCGTGGGTTTTTGAAACTAATTACATCATTGGAATCCCTAGAATGTAGGCTTCAAGAAACACCTATCATCTTCGCATATAGAGGTACGCGGGGTTATCCTAAAATCTCATGGGCCTTTAAATTCATATTTTACATTGGGGTTTTGAAACTACAAATATAATCATGTTTTGAACATTTCTATAATATTAATTTAGTCTTTAGACCTATTTCCGAAGTGATTTGACATATTATAGATGAATATGCATGTGCTTCAAAATGGTGTTAATTTTAAAGCATGAATTATATGGAATCCCTCTCTTGATGTGAGTTTGTTTTAAATATTCATATGATGTAAATTGTTTGAAAACATCTTGAAAAGTATAACATGAAATGTTTTGAGAATTGATATGATTTTGACTTAAAAATAAGATGGCTATTTGTGTGGCAACATATTGAATACACTGGTTGAATGAGAAGAATGATGTGATATTGATGTCTTGGAAGTCAGGTGTGACGATACCCTACAGAATATGATATGTGATTGAATCAGATAAAATTTGAAATCATTGATTTTACCTGAGATAGCTGGATACCCGAAGAAGGCATTTGAGTGTAATGGCTCATCGCTGGAAACCGTGTTTGCTGACATGGGAATTTGGTACCCTACTTTGTGATCTTGCGTACCTAACTTTATGTCATTCCCAAGTTGGGACTATGGTTAGGAGCCCTACTTTGTGATTTTGTGCACTACCATTGGGTTGAGATACCCTGTTGTGTGATCTTATGTGTCTTCTTCTCACTTAGACTTTAATCTCAGCGGCAACCAAGGTTTGACAGTTGGTGTAAATATGATATGTAGGGTATTCTACCTAGCTCAACTGCATTGCGTTGGTGTTGAAAATAATTACATAACTACAATGTGTTTTTAAATGATTTGATATGAAACTGCTTTATAATGGCTCTCAACTATAGTTTGTAAAAATATTATGTTTTGTTTTGATATCTCTGTATACTAGTACTTTTGTATTGACCCCCTTCACTTCCAGATTCGGATGCACAGTCTAGGGGTCTAAAAAATTAGTAGATTCCTCAGACAGATTTGCAGAGTCACTTGGTGAGCCTTCTATATTTCGTAAGGACTGATATCTGGCAGTTTCACTTATCATTTATTAATTTTGGGTATACTGGGGGCCTTTTCCCAATTTTTAGATAGATATTTACTTTATTCATGTAGTAGATATTTCGTAGATGTTATAGAGATATTGTGTTGAGATTGTGGGACATTATTTCTCCTTATTGATTTCATATGATTCTTGACCATATTTCTATAATATTGTTTATCTTCCGTATTTCTTTTATCATATGAGTTATGTGCATGATTATCAAACAAACTGGGGTGTTTTGGACCTTCATAGTTTGAAATGCTCATCATGGCCAGGGCCCCCATTTGGGTCATGAAAAAATTGGTATCAGAGCACGGTTGATGGTCCCAGGGTGTCTGCAAAATTGCGTCGGGTTGAGCCTTATTTATGGGTGTGTAGCACGTCACACTTATAAGTAGGAGGCTACTAGGCATTTAGGAATGTCTCTCTTTCTTCATGTTGTAGTTCGTGTAATAGAGTTAGAATATTCCTCTTTCATACTCTAATCCATGCTATTGTGTCGCCCATACGAAAGAATAAAAAGTCATCCCAAATTCTTTCCTTACTCTAATGTCCTTTGTTATGTCTTATTATTGAGGTGATTCAAGTGCAGAAATTTAGAATCTAAATGGTATGGTCCTTTCTAATTGAACTATATAAGAGTTAAAATTTGTGCAAGGACTTGAGGAGAGTGCGTTAGTGCTTCAATGTGTATTGATTCCGATGTAAACATTGATCCTGATGGAATTATGCTTTTCAGCTTGAGGTATTAATTGCATTTAGTCCTCTTCAAATTTATGTTACAAATGTCTTACTTAAGGGGGGATGATGTGTAGTAGAATATTGGAACTGTATTTCCACTTGAATAGTAATATGCGTTAAAGTGTTGTTGTCATGACCTATTCGTAGTAAAATTAGACCATAAAGTTGGTGATGTGAAGTCACAAAGTTAGTAGTCAGAGTAACGGTGAGTTTTATGTAAATGAATATTTCAGTTGAATAACCGATGTTTGAGGATAATTTGCCCCTTTATAGTGAAAAACTAATGTGGTAGCTAGTAGCACATATGGATGGTATGGTAGTCCATGGGGGAAGTATCGTACTCAAATTTTTATTTATATAGAGTAAGATGTCTATTCTTAGACCATTAAATAGTATGTGTCAATTTTCTATATCATGTAATATGTAATCTTGTTATCATGGTGTTTTTGAAAAAAATATATATAAAAAAAAATTTAAAGTCTAGTGAAGCCATGTGGAGATCTTTCGATTCACTAGCATAGTTGCCTTGTTAGTCATCTTATTTTTTGGTTCAAAAATACAAAATTAGAGTCTAGTAAAGCTGTGTGAGGCCTATTTCGATTCACTAGCAACTTGTTGTCCAACTTATTGTTCTTGTGCTGGTTTAACTTATGTGTAGCTAAATCTATTTGCATAGGATAGAGTTTGTAATGAGGTGATTCATCCTTGGGTGTTAGTTAGTAGAAGGTAGAGAAGGAGTTGTTAGTCAGGGTGATATGTCGGTTGCTTGAAGTATGAAAAATGGTTATACTAGCCAGTAAGTTAGAATTATAGACTCATGGTTTTTTGAGGAATTTGAAGGCAATCTAAATGTATCCTTGAGTAAGTAAGTATGAGGAGAGAAATCCGCATAAGTAGATAAGATCGTATGGTGTTGTAATATTAGATTAAGGTTGATCATGTCTATTTTGTGACCTTACCCCTTGACTTTTTTCGTGGAAGTTGTAAACTAGTTCTACTTATGAGAAGATATGTAGCAATTTTTGAGGTATTTGGATAGACTGTTCCAATTTGGTGGATTAGTATATTATGTTGCACTCGTCATTGGTGGTAGACAATTGACGCTAAGCTATAGGCTTGAATTCAAATGTAGAATGTGGTGGTAAAAATAGTGGCATGAGATTAATGATGTATGTTTTGAATTTAGTAGGATTGATATCTTGAAATAGTACGTGCTAATGAGTAATGATAATGAAGACCGTAAGGTCAAGATTGATTATTGTGGTTATGAAGTTCTAGTGTACTAGTGTTTCTTGATGTTTATTTCATGGTTTCCAAGTGAGAATCAAGCATAAAGTTGGGTTGAAAAATCCTGTTTAGCACTAGACGTTTAGTTTTGAACAGTTGAAGTCCATAAAGGTGGATATGATGATTTCTTGATTAATGATGCTAGTTATATGAAAGTGATCTAATAGGCTTGAACGGTGTATGAAATGGCTTAAGTTTTGATTCATAATTAAGTATAATGTTGTGAGTATGGTGTGTAAGTATGCCAACGGAGATATGGAGTTGTGGCATTTCTCTAAGACTATTACATGTTGCATGTGACTAGTGGTACCATTGAGTTGCTAGTTGGAAACAGACTAGTTAGATGGTGTATGGTGTTCAAGATAGCCAAGTTAAGGAGCCTTGATTGATAGTGTTGAGCCTTTGATATGATCTCGATTCTCATGGTAGAGAGATATAAGTTTGGAGTAGCAATATTGGTATGCTAGGATGGAAGTGGTATGGTTCATCAAAGTCTTGGTGATATGAATGTTGTGTTAGAATCTAAGTTTGAGTTTTGAAAGTTGAACCGATAGAAATAAGTGTGTAAGTATTATACTAAGACTATTGGGGCTATCGAAACATAGAGTATATCTCAGAAGGTAGTATTAGCAGTGAGCTTTCCACTTTCATGTGTGGGCTTTCGGGTTAAGTTCTATTAATTTTGTGTATTGTCATATTTCAGACCCCAGAGTGCAGTGAGTGTGGCTAAGTTTAAAGTCTAGTAAGGGATCTCCCAAACTTAAGATGATGGCTTAAAGACAAGGGGGAGATGATAGAACGAATAACCATGTCAGGCTCTCAGATTCTAGTAGTGATGTCATGACGACATAGAATGTTAGAAAGTGAGAGTGAGACTCAACCCATTCCTATCTCAGTATTTTCAGTGATTCCAATACATACTTATGCGTTATATGTCAGTTCGATAATTGTAGTTCATGATCATGCTTGTGATAGCGAATCATGTACTCTTCCTATTCTAAAATGAAGAGTTCCACTTCATTCAGTAGTTGGAATTACATTACATCAATTACAAACTCCAAATTGAGGTCATCCAGCTTATGAAATATATGTTTGTGCCCTATAGTATGCTCAGTCTCCAAAACTCATGTTTTACGCCAAATGATGGACGAAATTCAAGTTATAGCCATGAATACCCTAAATTCAGAATGCTTTGATAAATCCTAAATGTTGATTTGCTATTCCTCATGCCTCATTTAGGTGTTAAGTTTCATATAATACCCTTCTATGTTTTAAAATCTTATGTTTTAGGCTTTTGTGACTCCTTCTTATGTGAGGATGGTTATGAGGAGTAAAAGTTTTTCTGTTGATAAAAAGTATAGTATGCTTATTTTAGGTAAGGCCTTAAGTGTTAGTATGTTTGGGGCCAAATCTTTGATATATGTGATGGTTAGTGAGAATTTGTGTGCATACGTTTTTCGGATAGCGCGTGGGAGTTATACTTATAGTGGTTTAGAGAATATGTGAAGTATGTCCTTATGGGTGTTTTCCTTGGAGGTCATATGTGGCTATAAAGATAGGATTGAATGACATGTTAGGATTTAAGAGGAGGGACACAATATGCTCTAGTAAATACATAGTAAGAGTTCAGAGCTGGTCATTGAAGTGGTAAGGCACGTTATGCTTAGGGTGTGATCTCTAAAGAGGATACAGAAGACTAAATCATATGTTTTAGACTAGTATCGTAGTGTGGCAGGTTGTATTTTGTGATTTAAAAGTTGGATTGGTAACCATGAAAGGATTTAAGCTACTTTAGACAATAGTAGAAAGATTTATAAGGATTATAACTTGAATCAAAGAGTATGGTAATTAAGGAGAATAATAAGTTAAGGGATACTCGAGAAGTGCGCTAAGCTTGAAAGTAAGAAGTCACATTGACTAAGGCCTGGTAATTCTATCCTGATTTAGGAGTTATATGTCTATATTCCAAACTGCAAAGTAGTGTAACTGTTGTGATTTCCTTAGTTGGATGTCTCGTGTAATCCATACCTAAGATTTGTGGCTCACTATTATTGCTAGAACTTCTTTAGAGAGAGTATTGAAGAGATACTCCAGATTGAGTATAAGCTTCCAGTATAGTTCAGTCTATGTGGTCAGTAAATCAGTTTAGCAGCCAGATTCACATGACTTTTTTTCTCATCTCTTTATTTAATCATGCTACCCAAAATCTTAGATATGTTACTATTCTAAGATAGAGTATACTATTATTTTTGAGTATAGCTCAATTCATGCGTTATGTACTAGATTCAGATTCCAGATGTTCAGCTATGATTAAATTTGTAGGTGCCTAGTGCATCGCCTCAGTTTTCTAAGCATCTTAGTGAATTGAGCATTCATAGAGGGACATAGGGTCCCAAGGGGGAGATACGCTATTCAGTTGCATGCATAGACTATTATTACAAGCTCCGCACCAGTTATCATTGCGTATTCAGTCATACGTTCATACGTCAGTTCAGTCAGATATGCATGCATTAGAAATGCATGTCCAATAGAAAAAGTTCAGCTTATCATTGTATTCAGTTCTGCATTCATGAGAACAACTCAGTAACAAATCCATGAATCAGGTATGCATGTTCATTATGAGAACTCAGCTTATGAGTAGCTTCATTCGTGTATTCCATGTATCAAATATGCATGTCCGATATAAGAATTCAGAATATCAGTAGTTTTTGTGTCCGTGTTATTCCATAACTTTAAGGATTGAACAAGTTCCTACCCATCATTCGAGGATGAATGATCCCAAGGGGGAGATAATGTAACACCCCATACTTTCAGACTTGAACAGAAATTGTCATTTCTATTGGTACACATTCCAAAAACCATAAATCTACTATAAATATAGTGTTTTAATCAACTATGTGGTGATGAATTGAGATCATAGAGATCCCCTAACTCAAGGACGAGTTGAAAGTTTTTCCATCCTTCGAAAGGACTTATCATCTCCATCTATTTTTATTTTAACTCAATACTTTTGGATTCCTTTTGTCAAGGTCGGGGGAATGTCTCAAACTGTTTGGTATTCTTGTTTAAGAGGCTATTATGGACAAATATGGATTGGTTGGTTATAGTTTGGACACTTAGTTTCATTGAGTAATTTATCCATCTTCTTTTCACTGTTTACTTGGCTTCCACATAATTATTATGATTATAATTATGCTCACAATAGGGTTGGTCTCCAGCCCATAGTGGGCTTGATATACCCAGTACGGTCAGACCTTGGTTCAGGTTGTGACAAGGAGGTTTGAAGTCAGATTAAAAAGTCAAAAGTGGGCCAGTATCTCAATAGTCACTAACAAAATTGCATGAATCAACCTCCGCATATTATACACATGCTAGGATCTGCACCAAATGGCATAGTAGGAGTTAGTATGGTCCACTTGTACTAAGTAGGTATCAAATGAAAGGTCTTTGAATTATCTTTCCAACGATACCAAGTTCACAAAAATCTGACACCTGAGAAAGAAGTTATCACTTTGCAAAGTGGAGTATGTCGTGGAGCATAAGGTATGCGACGCACACCATAACTTATTCCATAAGGTGTCCAACGCACAACCTAATGAGTGTGATAAAGAGTGTGCCGCACAACCTATGTTATGCGATAAGGTGTACGCCACATACATTACTACTCAAGTGACTTAAATACTCCATTTTTGGGGTAAAATGGTCTTTTTCCCACCTATATTTAGCCATAAACACGAAATTCAGTCCCTAAATAACCAAAACTACACTTTCATTCACCAAAATTGCTCAACAAATCTCCTTAGTGTTTCAAAATTAAAACCCCAGCAACTCAAGATTCACTCGTGGGTTTTTGAAACTAATTGCGTATTTGGAACTCCCAGAATGTAGGCTTCAAGAAACACCTATCATCTTCGCATATAGAGGTACGCGGGGTTATCCTAAAATCTCATGGGCTTTTAAATTCATGTTTTACAGTGGGATTTTTGAAAGTACGAATATAATCATGTTTTGAACATTTCTATAATATTGATTTGGTCTTTAGGCTTATTTTTGAAGTGATTTGACATATTATATATGTATATTCATGTGTTTTGAAAAGGTGTTAATTTGAGAGAATGAATTATATGGAATCCCTCTCTTGTTGTGAATTTGTTTTAAATGTTCATATGATGTAAATTGTTTGTAAACATCTTGAAAAGCATGACATGAAATGTTTTGAGAATTGATATGATTTTGACTTGAAAATGAGAGGGCTCTTTGTGTGGAAACATGTTGAGTACAATAGGTGAATGAGAAGAATTATGTGATATTGATGGCTTGCAAGTCGGGTATGATGATACCCTATACAATATGATATGTGATTAAATTAGATGAAATTCGAATGCATTGATTTTACATGAGATAGGTGGATACCCGAAAAAGGCGTTTGAGTATAAGAGCTCATCGTTGGTAATCGTGTTTACCGACATGAGAATTTGGTACCCTGCTTTGTGATCTTGCATACCTGACTTTATGTAACTCCCAGGATGGGACTATAGTTAGGAGCCCTGCTTTATGATCTCGTGCACTACCATTGGGTCGAGACACCCTGCTGTGTGATCTTATGTGTCTTTCCCTCACTTATACACTAATCTCAATAGTATCTGAGTTTTGACAGTTGGTGTAAATATGATATGTAGGGTATTTCACCTAGCTCAGCTGCATTACATTATTATTGAAAACAATTACATTACGCCCATATGTTTTCAAATGATTTGATATTAAACTTCTTTATAATGGCTCTCAACTATATTTTGTAAAAATATTATGTTTTTTTTTATATCTCTGCATACCACTACTTTTGTATTGACCCCCTTCCCTCCCAGGTTCAGAGGTACAGTCTAGTGGTCAAGAAAATTGGTAGATTCCTCAGACAGTTTTACAGAGTCACTTGATGAGCCTTCTATATTTCGAAAAGCCTGATATCTAGAAGTTTCACTTATCATTTATTAGTTTTGGGTCTACTGGAGGCCTTTTCCCAGTTTTCAGATAGATATTTATTTCATTCATGTAGTAGAGATTTCACAGACGTTATATAGATGTTGTGTTGAGATTGTGGGACATTATTCTCCGTTATTGATTTCATATGATTCTTGACCATGTTTTCATAATATTGTTTATCTTCTGCATTTCATTTATCATATGAGTTATGTGCATGATTATCAAATAAATAGGGGTGTATCGGGCCTTCATGGATTGGAATGCTCATCACGACTAGGGCCCCGATTCGAGTCCTGACACTATTATTAGTGATGGAGGTATGCATTTTGTTAACACCTAGTTTAAAAATCTTATAGCTAAATGTGGTGCTAGGGACAAGGTGGCCACTGCGTATGACCCATAAATGAGTGGAAAATTAGTAGTCTCTAATTGAGAAATCAAGCAGATTTTGTAAAAGATTGTAAATGGCCAGCGTACCGATCGGTTGAGAAAGCTAAATAATGAACTATCGGCATATAAGACAACTTATGTGATGCCCATTAGGACCTCTCTGTTTCAGTTGGTATTTAGAAAAGTGTGCCACTTTCTTGTGGAGCTTGAGCATCAAGCTTATTCAGTGGTTAAGAAATTAAATATTGATATAAAGGAAGCTGGTGAGAAGAGATTGTTAAAGATGAATGAAATTGATGATTTTCATATTCATGCTTATGAGAATGCAAAACTGTACAAAGAGAAGACCAGGAAATGGTATGGCAAGCAGATTCTGATTGAGTTTTTGAGCCTGGACAACTTGTGTTTCTATTTAATTCAAGATTGAAGCTGTTTCTAGGTAAGTTAAGGTCGAAGTGGTCTAGGCCATTCCAAGTAGTGAGAATGACTTCCTATGGAGCTGATGAGATGTAAAATAAGGAGAAGACTGGAAAATTCTTGGTGAATGGACAACGGGAGAAGCATTATTGGGCGGATCGTGAAGATCAACATAATGTGTCCATCACTTTTTTGGTTGAGTGAAATTGAGTTGGGTCATGCCACGATGTTAAATAAGGTGATGTGTGGGTGCAAACCCATGAATGTAATGTAATAGTGTAATTTATCATTTTCTTTCTTAAAATGAAAAAGAAAAAATAGAAAAGAAGTGAAAAATGCAAAAAGAGATGTAGTGCCATAAGCAAAACAAAGACGTTGAGTGGGAGGCAACCCATTTTTCCTTACGTTAATTTGTTGATTTTGTTAAGTTTGTACGAATAAAAATTGAGGTGGAATGAGGGAAAATGAGAGGTAAGTGAGACAGTTTACAGGAAAGCTTTTAGGTAAGAAAATATTCACTATAGAGAAATATAGGGTGAAAAATAAAAAGGAGAATGAAATATTCCCCCAAGATGCAAAAATCCATGAAAAAAATGCAAATTTTAGTAAACCCTCGCGATATCCTCAAGACGCAATGTCTGGTCGAATTAAGGAAGGGTTACATATGATGCTAAGTGTGGTTGACTGTGATTGTGTGGTTGACCATGTATCATAATGCAATGGCCAGTCGGGTTTACCAAGTATCGCGATGCGAGGCCCACACCTGATCTATGTAAAATGTTAAACCTGATCCACTTACTTCCCCTTCTTCTTTATATACTCCATTACTTTCTCCATTCTCGTCTACAATTGATACCCTAGTCGTGCTCTCCTTCCATTCTCTTTATTCTCTATTCTAGATTGTGCAATTTTCATTCAAAAAAAATGAAGTTTTCATTCATTTTATTCAAGACAAGCAAGGTAAGGTTTCCTATTCTTATTCCTTTAATTACGGAAGTACAAGCAGTGAAGTAGCTGTTGACCAGTTCGTTAAGGATGTTTTGTAATTAGATTTCTATTATGCTACATTTGCTTTGGTTGTTTTGTTTTTTTGGAGATGAATTGATGTCATGAATTGTTGGTAAAATATAGGCCATTTGACTAGCCTGCATGATTAAAAAATATATAGTGATGGTATGAAGTCAGTGGTGGCACTTACTATAGCATGGGGGGGGGGTGTTGTTGACAAGGGAAGTCTAAGTACCTTGGGGGTTTATTTAGTTCCACTACCATATGATCAATTAAGTGTGGGATGGCTTGTTAATCTAAACACACATAGTAGTTGCTACAAATTGTGATATGCCTACTATTGAATTAATTCCATGCTTGTCATTATGATTAAACTTGTCATAAAGATGTCGAATTGGGAATATGTATGAGTGAATTTTTGTTTGGTTGGGCTAAAGTAATGAAATAAGGTACATATACAATTGTTTTTATGAAATAATGCAGATTTTCAATGCCATATGATGGAATAATGGTTGGAATTAATAATTGTTTGATAATTGAAAAGTTGTGCTTATGCAAATTGCCTTAAATAGGGGAAGTCTAAGTACCCTAGTTTCCTACTTACGCATCTATGCTAGCAACTATGTATGGGGTGTCTAACACCTTCTCCTATTTAGTGTTTGCTAGTTTATTATAATTGCATTATTTGATGTGTTTGCTGCATGTTTTGATTAATAGGAAAAATGTCTACTCGTCAGCAAAAGGGAAAGACAGTGGCTGGACCTTCTGAGCTGATATGCAAAAAAAAAATATGCAAGATATTTATGTGACTTGAGCTCCTTCTATCACACGCGGGCAATCTAGGAGGTATGGCCCGAGATGGGTTGTTGAAGCTAGAAGGAAGTGGTATACAAAGAACACAGAGTCTAAGTAATCAGTCGGCCAATTCATTGATTGAGCTAATATGTTAAGAGAGTTCCCAAGCATGGTGCGGCGCATAAAGAAGTTGTACATAAACTTCTTATTAAAGCAGATGCATGAGTGCAATTTGAGCTTTGTCAAGAGTTTTACATGAATTGGGACCTATGAGAAAGGGATTTCAAAGTCAAGATACGAGGCAGGGTGGCCACTTTCACTACTCAGTATTTGAATGTCCTTCTAGGTACACCTAAGGTAGATGCGAAGCCTTTGAAGATGATGAACATCGTTCCACCTTATGCAGATATCCGCAATCTACTATATGGGAATAATTCAATAACTAGGTTGATACGTCATAAATAAAGTGGTATTCACATGACACCCCCTTCATTCAGATGAGTAGGGAGGCCCGCATATGGGCAAAGATTATCTATGCTTTTCTAATTCATGAGAGATATCTGACTGAGGTGACATGCGATAGGGTATGTTTTATTTAAGACTTAATTCGTGATGAAGTTGATGTGAATGTAGGTGTTGTAATCTTCTCAGCTATAAAGAATGCAAGGTTCCAGGTAGTGCATAGGTATGGTTTTAGTGAATTTTTGACATGGTTTTTGAGGGAACATGGTATAGAGGAGGAGGACCTAGATTACAGGCTACCAGTAGACACTTATTTGATTGATTTATCCCATACTAAGGGGGTTACTGGGATTCAGGGTTAGATATTGACATCCCTGAGCATCAGACTCGGACTGATGAGATCACAGCCCGAATATATGGGATACATTTGCTGTAGTTAAGGATAGGGGACTCCCAGCTACACAATAGGAGATTCAAGATGTTGAGCTTCACTATCCTCTAGGATTTCATACTAGGTCTATGCTGTGGATTGGTCCAGACTTTGTATATCCTGTAGGTGATGATTTACCTATTGATGAGGAGCATCGAATACATGATACAAATTAAGAGTTAGATGAGGAGTTGGATGATGATGATCGAGACTTGGGACCAGAGGCTGATGGTCCAACATTTGATGATGACATGAATGAGATGTGAATAGGGAGTTGCTCCCCATTCCATACTTGGTTCTCTTTGCAAGCATTGGGACAATGCTTCATTTTAAGTGTGGGGTGGTGGAATCTGAATCTCATTCCTTGTACTTTTATTTTACTTGTGTTGGATATTTTTATTTTTATTTTCTATTTTTCTTTTTGGTTATTCATTCTAGCTATTTGGAACTACACGGTCTATAATAGTTAGTATTTATGAAATTTTCTTAGTAATAGTTTGCTTTTTAATTGTGTTGTTGAGTAGTTACTTTTGTGTAAATAGTAGTAAATTGACTTTTTTGACCTCAAGGCAATTCCGAATAAATAGTCATCGTTAGGATCCCCCCATGATGGATGGATGACGATTGTCTAAAGGGGAGTTGGTCTTTGGATATCTAGAAGTGATAAGACTCTAATCACAACTTTAAGGAGAAATGCTTTGTGTTGGACCATGTGGTTTCTTAATTTGAAACATCCTTTTGTTAAAATAGAAGCATGTAGCAATTTAGAAAGGGAGCTAATGTAGACACTTAATCTCGACAGGTGAAATTTTTGGTTTGTTGGCTTAAAGTTGAATTTTACAAGTGCTCGATATGAACCATAGGGATCTGACTTGAATCTAGCATGCACCAGAGTGACAGAATAGTTTTGTTATTTTACATGCATAGTAATTTCTAGAACTTTCCTAGTGTGTTTACAAAGCAAAATAAAGGGTGTTGGGTTTAGGAAATGATGTATGCATTTTGTTGATAGCCAAATTTATTGACCTTGTTTACCTACCCTGCTATATATCCATAGTCAGCCCCATTGATCCTAAAGCGTAATTTCTTTGGTAATATCATAAGTAGCGTATTCTCCTTTTGTTCTTTAACAAAAATTTGATCCAAAAACTCCTAAGTGCTTTAGTTGAAATTATTAGACTAAGGAGTATAAATTTGAATAAAGATGATGGTGAAAGTGAAGCCCTTAAAAGATTTCTATTAAGATAAGAATATCAATTAAGTAGTGGTAGAGAGTATGAAATAATGAGAAGAAAGAGAATGAAAAATGTTAAAAGAAGAAAAGAAAAAAATGAATTTTCGAGGACACTACTACCATGGCTTGTATATTTTTTTTTCAAAAAAAAATTAGGGCTAAATTAGGAAAGAATTTTGTTATTAATTCGATGATTCAAATGTCCTAGTAATGTACTAAAACACTTAGGGATATTAGTTACTATTTACCCAAATTGTTCCTACCCGTCCATTAGCCTGCATTACAACCTTGAAAGACCTAGTTGATCCTTCATCCCAATATTCGACTATTAGTGGAGTAGTACACTAAGGGCAAGCTTATGGTTCATTATGTATCATGTAGAAATCTTTTTCTTAGAGTGAGCGATTTAGTTTTGAATTTCCACTTCCATTATAAATTGTAAAATTATGAATAAATGTGGGGAACTTACTTGTTGTGAGGGTGCATATGGATGATGGTCAGGTGACTTATAACGTTCTGAATTGAGTAACTTGATTGAGTTTGCCTACGAATTGAAAGTTCACCTTTGAGGTAAGGATGTTTAGAAAAGAAAAATCCAATGTTTAAATTTAATTGACATGTTTTGCAGAAAAAATCATTGTTTGATTAATGAGTGCCCAAAGGGTATTTGGCTTAGGTTGTGATGTTAAGCTTAATTGACTAAAGTGTTGCCTGAAGTTGTTCGAGGACGAACAAGGTTCTAAGTGTGGAGTGGTGATCTTAGGTGTATTTATATGTCTATAAACCAATATTTAGCCATAGTAGGACTTGATCGATGAGCTAAAATATGTGTTGTCATTGTGTTTTTATGTGTAATTACATGATTTAGCTAATTGACGTGATTAGTGATGTAGGTTAAATTTCTAATGAAACTGGACGAAATTGGATGCATGATATGAAGCAAGTGATGATTGATGCAGTAGAATTGATTATATTGATTTGAGAAGACATCTTCAATGAGTTTGGACCCCTTACATGGCTGTGCATCTTGGTTTTGGTACCTAGAGTATTTTTGACCCATTTTTTATGTCTACCCTGGTAGGTGATTCTATTGTGGCTAGGAAAATATATAGGTGTTTTGTGGTGTCAATATTTGATAGAGAGACATTGATGAATTTGATAGAGTTGAATATGGTAGACTTTGATGTAATCTTGGGGATGGATTGGCTCTATTCATGCTATGCTTCTTTTTATTGTAGGATCCAAATGGTCATTTTCCACTTTCCTAATGATCCAGTAATTGAATGTGAGGGAAGTTCCTTAGTGGCTAAAGAGAGGTTCATCTGTTATCTTATAGTTAAAAAATTTATTTCAAAAGTGTGTCTATATAATCTAGTTTTGTATCATCTACTTTAGGTTAAAGATTTTAACTTTGGAAGTCCTTTATTGTAGTTTTTTCCCGTTGTTAGTGAGTTTTTTGAGGTGTTTCTCAATGATCTTCATGGAATTCCTCCCAAAAGGGAAACAAATTTTGGGATTGATCTTCTACCAAAGACCTGTCTTATTTCCATTCCTCCTTATAGAATGGTTGTAACTGAATTAAAGAAGATAAAGAAGAAGTTAAAAAATCTTATTTATAAGGATTTCATCCATCCTAGTGTTTCCCCGTAGGGGTTATCCTATGATTTTTGTGCATATTAAAGATAGGTCTCTTCAAATGTGTATAGATTACCATCAATTAAATTAGGCGACAATGAATAATAAGTACCCTCTTTCTAGGATTGATAATCTTTTTGATCAACTTCAGGGTGTTAGATACTTCTCTAAGATTGATCTTTATTCTGGTTATCATCTATAGAAAACTAGGGAAGTTGCTATTCCTAAGACTGTTTTTCGAACCTGGTATGGTCACTATAAGTTTTTGGTTATGTTGTTTGGGTTCACTAATGCTCTGGCTGTGTTCATGGATCTTGTGAATTAGGTTTTCAGGTAGTTTTTAGACTTATTTATGATAGTATTTATTGATGATATCATTGTGTATCCTAAGAAACAAGGAGGATTATGCCAATCACCTCAGAATTATGCTGTAGACCCTTAAGGATTAGAAGCTATAGCCTATGTTTTCTAAATGTGAGTTTTGGTTGAATTCTTTGACTTTTCATAGTCATGTAGTTTTTAGTGAGGGGATCATGGTGGATCCACAGAAGATTAAGGTAGTTAAAAAATGGCCTAGACATACGAGTTCGACTGACATTAGGAGCTTTTATGGCTTGGCCGAGTATTATAGAAGGTTTGTGAAGAGTTTCTCTTCTATTGCTGCTCTATTAAAAATATTAACTCAATAAAGCTGATGTTTATGTTATCCGATGCTTGTGAGGGTAGCTTTGAGAATTTAAAGAATAGGTTGACTTCTGCGCCAATTTTGACCCTGCCCAAGGGTACAGATGGTTTTGTTTTGTTTTGTGATGCATCCCGTGTGGGACTGGGTTATGCGTTGATAGAACATGGTAAAGTGGTGGCCTATTCTTTTAGTATACTTAAGGTTCATAAAATGAACTATTCAACTCATGATTTAAAGTTGGCCGCTGTGGTTTTTGCCATAAAAATTTGGTGCCATCATCTGTATAGGGTGCATGTGGATACCTATTTCGATAATAAGCGCTTATAGTATTTGTTCACTCCGAAGAAGTTGAATCTCAGGCAAAGGAGGTGGCTTGAATTTCTCAAGGATTATGATATGAGTCTTCACTATCACTAAGGTAAAGCTAATGTTACTGTTGATGCTCTTAGCAGATTATCTATGGGGAGGTTATCCCATGTTGATAAGGTGAAAAGAGGATTAGTGAAGAACACTCATATATTGGCTATCTTAGGAGTTCATCTCTTGGACTTTAAATATAGAGGATTTATCATTCAAGAAGTGGTCAAATTATCTCTTGGTGTTAAGGTAAAATAGAAACAGGTTTTGGACCCTATTTTTATGTAGATTAAGGAAGATGTGGGTCAACAAAAGATTGTGGCATCTGAGATTAGGGGCGATAGTCTCTTGAGGTACTAAGGTAGGTTGTGTATTCCAGATGTTGATGGTTTGTGAGAAAGGAATCCAATTATGTCTCATGAGTCCCGATATACAGTTAATCTAGGCTCTACTAAGATGTACCATGACTTGAGTGAGATCTATTGATGAAACAATATGAAGAGAGATACAACAAATTTTATTGCTAAGTGCATTTTTGTCAGCATATTAAGGTTGAGCACTTAAGGCCTGGTGACATGTCTTAAGAGATAGAGTTTCCCGTATGGAAGTGGGAGATGATCAATATGGATTGATAACGGGTCTTCTAGGTTTTAACAACTAGTATGATTCAATTTGGGTCATTTTGGATAAACTGACTAAATCTGTTAACTTCTTGCCTATGAGGACTAACGACTCAGGAGACGACTATGCAAAGTTGTCTATTTAGGAGATTATGAAGCTACCAGATGCACCAGTGTCCATTATTTCTAAAAATTATGAGGTTTTCATCTTACTTTTTGCATTTATTTTAGTAAGGCTTGGGTACGCAAGTGAACCATAGCAATGCTTTCCACCCTCAAACAAATAGGCAAACAGAGCTTACTATTTAAAATTTTGAGGATATGCTAATGGTCTTTGGAATTGATTTCAAGGGAAGTTGGGTAGATCATTTGCCTCTAATTGAGTCTATGTATAATAAAAGTTATCATTCGATCATTTATATGGCTCCTTTCGAGGCTCCTTATTGTATAAGGTGTATGTCTCCTATTAGATGATTTGAGACTGGTGAGACTAGGTTGTTTGGTCTTGACATGGTTTACCAAGCCATAGAAATGGTAAAAGTGATTAGATAAAGACTTAATACTGCTCAAAGTCGCCAAAAGTCTCATACGGATGTGAGGAAAAGGGAATTGCAGTTCAAAGTAAATAATTGGGTATTCCAAAAGATGTCTCCTATGAAGGGAGCAGTGTGATTTAGGATGAAGGGAAAGCTCAGTCTTTGTTACATGGGTCTAAACTTGATTTATAGGAGAGTTGGGAATGTTTCTTATGAGTTTGATTTTCCTGTGAGTTTAGGTTCCATTCATCTGGTTTTCCATGTGTCGACGTTGAAAAAGTGCTTCGGTGATCCTTATTTGATTATGCCTATTGAGAATGTTGGTATTTTGGATTCTTTGTTGTATGAGAAAGTCACGGTGGATATATTAGATAGGAAAGTTTATTGTATAAGGATTAAGGATGCGGATTCAGTAAAGGTTCTTTGCCGAGATCATAAGGTGAAAGAGGCTACAGGGGAAGCTAAGGAAGATATGAAGGCTAAATATCCATTCACGTTCTTAAGGTATGAGTTTCATTTTCCATTTGTCATTTTTCGAGTTTGTCATTTGACTCTAGTGCGTTCTTCCTATTCTTATGCTAAAAGTATCCTAACGTATCATTCGGGGATGAATGATCCTAAGAGGGGTACAATGTAAGACCCTTAAAATTCCCATAATTTAATTTTGACCTTCCCAAATTTAAAATATAAATTTTTCACTTGAATTATGTTTAGGGATGTTAAAAGGGTATTTGGGTAAAGTTTTGGTGTTTTTGGATATGGTTTAGGGAAATTTTAAGACTCCGAGGCAGTAGGGGTCTACAATATCAATGTGCCACGAAGGTTAACCTCCGCATTTTCATTGTGTCAAGGAGACTACCTTCCGCCATGTAAGCGTGTCATGGAGGATAGTCTCTGTGATATTGGCGTGCCATGCCATGGCAGAGTTTTTGTGTAGTTTTTAAATTTTCACACTTGAGGTGAGGGGCTTTTGGGTCTATTTACCCTTGTACAAACCTTAAACATAAAATAAACTTATTTCCTTTAACTTTGAAGGATCAAATTACTCTCTTTCAATCTCCAACTCAAAACCTAAGAAAACTCAAGGGTTTCATAGAGAATTTATTATCTGGGCTCCAGGCTTCAAATTGACTTCAAATTCTTGTGTGTTTAAGGTCTGTATCTCTTCCCTAAATTGATTTTATATAAAAGCATGTACTTAATTGTTATCTATGTGGTTTAAGTGCTAGTTTTTTAATATGGGTTGAGGGATTTTGAATGGTTGTTGCATGAATGGAATTTCCATGGTTTTGAATTTATTGTTTATGTCTTATTCTCATGATTTTGAACTAAATAAATGCATGAGTGAGGGAATTAAAATGGGGAACATGGGTTTCCCCAAATTTGATGGTTTAATGTTTTGAAATTTGCTTTAACATCAACTGAACTTGTGAAATTGTTCTGAAACATGGATATATACATAAATTACTTCACTTTTGAAACCTTGCAATGTATAAAAGGTTAATGGAACATATATTGGTTTTTGGGAAAGGCCTTGGTGGCTATAGATTTGTTTTTTATTGAAAAATTTGGAGTGAATTTGGCTAATTGATTTTGGAATGACATAATGGAATCGTCTTGCAAGCATAATCTTTATTTGGTATGGCAAATACCAACAGTAAAAATTCCTAACTGAAAGATTCCTAGGTTAATGGATCGGAATATGTGTAAATGATTTTAATTGGGATTTAAGGGGGTTGTGTAGCTCAATGTGGAAAGTATAGGTCCTAGGTGGATCGACGCAGAAACCATATTTGAAACCATGTGCATGGGCCACACTATATATTTACATTTTGGAATGGTTAGAAGCTCGGTGGCTTTGGCCCTTTCTTGGATTTACTCTGATTTATGCGGTGCCCACGCAGTAGGGCCCTTCTGATGAGGAGAGGCAAACCCATATAACTCATGGGTGCTTTTAGGATGGTTAGAGATACATAATCCAGGTTAATTGTTTTAAATCTCATGATTAAGCCTGGTTCCCAATCCAAACATCTTACATATATGTATATACATGTTTGCATTGTGGTTTTACTAATTTTTTGACATGAAATTATGTTATCATGTCCCTTGATTTACATGATAGTGCTCACCCCGATAACCATCAAAGGATGCTAGATTGTCTTAAAATGTAAGGTTCAACGATAGTTCTTTTACCCCTGTGCAACATTAGGTGAATTATCATCTCCCTTAAATAGTTGTGAAGTGGTGAGCTTCCATCCTTCGAAAGGACTTATCATCTCCATCTATTTTTATTTTAACTCAATACTTTTGGATTCCTTTTGTCATGGTCGGGGGAATGTCTCAAACCGTTTGGTATTCTTATTTAAGAGGCTATTATTGACAAATATGGATTGGTTGGTTATAGTTTGGACACTTAGTTTCATTGAGTAATTTATCCATCTTCTTTTTACTGTTTACTTGGCTTCCACATAATTATTATGATTATAATTATGCTCACAATAGGGTTGGTCTCCGGCCCATAGTGGGCTTGATATACCCAGTATGGTCAGACCTTGGTTCAGGTTGTGACAAGGAGGTTTGAAGTCAGATTAAAAAGTCAAAAGTGGGCCAGTACCTCAATAGTCACTAACAAAATTGCATGAATCAACCTCCGCATATTATACATATGCTAGGATCTGCACCAAAATGGCATAGTAGGAGTTAGTATGGTCCACTTGCACTAAGTAGGTATCATAGGCCGACCAAGCAAAGTAGGAAAAAAGATAAACCTTGAAAATACTACGAGCATGCGATCTACAAGAAGAAAAGTTCTCAAATGGTATCTAACATCATCTCAACTAATATTTGTAATATATATATATATATATGACAGTAAAAAGGATAAGCATATATGAATGTATTGATAGATACTAATACACAAAAACTAACACGTAAAAGCAACACATAACGTGCAAATGCAATGAATGATAACATGAATAGTTGACTGTCATCGCATAAATTTTTGTATACACCTATCAAGCCTTAATGCTTCAAAAATAGGAACCATGGGGGCTTCACAACCCATATACTATCGCAAATTTCCACCAATGTTATTTTTTGGTCTCAATCTACCGTAATAGGACATCCCTCGGTCTAGGAATTTTAAAAAATGTCTCACTCTTTTTTTTCAAAAATAAGTATTTCTCAATGGTACTGACATCTCATGAATGTGTATGTATGCAATTAAGGTATAATGCTCATAATCAAATAGGATGAAGATATTCAATCCATCAAATACATATAAAAGATATAATTCATGATGTCTATTATAGGTGGGAACCATTGGAATAAACACGTATGTAAGAAATCATTAATGCCATATCAATCCATAAATCGGGCATTTCTATCACGATAAAGGCAAATAGTTCTCAATAAATCCTATAGTATCTATTCAATACATATAAAAGATATAATTCATGATGTCAATTCTAGTTGCGAACTATTGGAATAAACATGTATGAAAGGAATCATTAATGCCATATCAATCCATAAATCATACATTTCTATCACGGCAAAGGAAAACAATGCTTAATAATGCCTATAATATCTATTCAAGCCCCCATTCGAGCATCAAATTAATAAATAAGGCATTCAGATGAACAAATAAGCCGATGATGTCAAATAAAGCCCCTGTATGAGCAACACAGAATATATTATCATAAGTCAATAACAACAAAATACAAGCCCCACATGGGCATGTCACATTACATAATTGCTCAAAAATCGTATTCTATAGTTATTTTCCAGTAATGACCCTTCAGATCATCTTTTATACTTTTGCTTATCTTAGCCGTTTGAGCTATTCAATAGCTACCCTAAGTCATTTATGACTTCCTCGGACTGATCACTGGGTTACCGAGTAGTTCGTTTGGTTTTTATAATTAATTTCTTATTTCGAAGTCTTCCCTTGTTCCAAATGGACACCGAGCAAGAAATTAAGTAAAATGATCTTGAATGCTAACTCTGAATTAGTCAGTAGCTTTGGAATATTGATTTTAGGAAAGTAAGACCTTTGGTTGGGTTGCAATGTTCCCGAGCACATTACAACCCATTGGTCCAAAAGTTGAAAAATTAAAAGATATGGGTGTGGGGCTGTGGGGCTCATATTTGGTCTAAATAACCTTGGATGAAAATTTTAACTTTTCAAATGCATCCGAAAAATCAAATTTAGTGGGTTATATAGTTCATTTGAGAAAATTGGAGTTCGAATGAGTTCCTAGGGTCAAAAATAAGTTTTTACTATGTTGGTACAAGTGCCTTTACGATTGAAGCAAAGGCCTATGGTGATTACAACATGGGCTATCACGGTCCATTTGATGGCGATCTCAAAGTCTCCATGTATGAATGAGCTATAAATAGGCCCCTAGTTTCTGATTTGGCTTTTTTTTTATTTTCGAGAACATTAAGCCCTAAAAGGGTGAGATAACTCTAAATTGACTCTTGGGCGTGACTTGGAAGCTTGATTAACATCTTTTAATGCAAAAATCTTCAAATTTAAGTTAATAATACATCAAATTCATGCTTGAATTTCTTAGTTTAGACTGAAAACCCTAAATTCACTTAGGCCATGATTTAGCCCAAAATTTTCTTGGTTTTCACCTATTTCTTGAGGGTTAAGATTCCTTGATAATCTATGGACGTTGGATTAACCTCAAAAATATAATTTCCGTAAGTCTGATCCACTTGGGGTTTTTGGTGTTATTTTTGGTCCTGAAGTACAATAGTGCAATAAGGGTGCCATGAGAATCTTATTGATGAGTAGATTACAATTTTGATAGTGTGATGGTATTTTGGGGGTTGTGAAGTGAAGATTGATGTGTGGTGAATGATGTAAGGTTTCTTATTTAGAATTTGAGGTAGGATTCTACCGACTCTTCTTCGAAGATGATGCATATTATATATGGCATGTGGATTTGAATATTTTGCTTGATTATGAGTCAAATAACTTAGTATTGATTATTGAAGTTTGTGGATTAGATGAGGATTCTGGACTCATAAGGTACGTTTAGGACACTTTTTGGATTCTATTGACTTCTCCTTAAATTTGACTAAATTGTAGCATGGATATGATATAATTCTTGGTTTGGGATGAGATTTATGTTGTGGAATTAGGGTTAGTAAGTTTAATCTTAGTTGGACTAGTCTAGTGATCTTGAAAATCGTAATTTGGGAAGAATTGACATAAATGCCCACGGTTTTAGATAAAGTTCGTATCTTAGGATTGGTTGTGGCTTAAATGATATCGAGAAGTTGAACTAGATATCTTAGGCTAGTCTGGGGTATAAGGTGCCTAAATATGAAATTGAGTATTAGAAGTGGGATCGTTCGGCCCACCTTAGGCCAAGACTTATGTTAGCCTTTGTGGACTTATTTATGGATGGTTGGCATAGTTGAGACAAGTAAACCTTAGTGTAAGGTTACTTGGTGGTTTTATGTTTAGTGATGGCATTCGCCCCCTAGATAATAATGAATGTCTTATAGCCATGATATTCTTTATAGGTGATATTGGGCCTTTAGATATGCTTATTCCTCTTAGATGCGATATTGGGCCTTTATAGATTCTCATTCCTCTTAGTTATGATATTGGACCATTAAAGATATATTTTCCTCTTAGACATGATATTGGGTCATCAAAGATGCTATTTTCTCTTAGATGTGATATTGAGATTTTAGAGATGTTATTTATCTTAGATATGATAATTGGACAATAGAAATGTTATTTCTCTTAGATATGATATTTTCCTATAGAGATGATATTTCTTATAGTTATGATTTAAGTCCTAGTGATATGATATATCTTCTACATATGAGGTGCCTTACTTATTAAATGCCTCCTTGATGTGTGATGATTATACATATACCTTATGACCTATAAGGATGTTATGCCTCATAGCTAAACTTTGACTTATGAATACCAGATGGCTTACTAATATGAGTATTGATATGAGTTCTTGATATCAATGTGGTCCTAAGGCCATACTCATGAATTAATGATCATTCCAGACAAATTATTGGTCCAAAGGCCATGTTATAATATTGGTTTGATATCCTAGAAGTGTTTATCCTTGAAAGAGATACTATTGTAGTTTATTAATATATATATATATGTGTGTGTGTGTGTGTTTATACACATCTCTTCGATACGAGATGGAGGAAGATGTGCTATTATATTTATTAATTCATTATTTTAATACTGGTGGTGAAATGCATAGATTCAATACATTCATGATTGTTGCATCGATGATTGATATTATTCTAATTAGATTATAATCTCATTATCATTGTTATTAACTAAAGGACAAATCACATTATCTACCTTAATAATGGATTTCTTCATAATAATAAATGCCAATATTTAATGAATCACTTACAGGTAAGAGAGGGTAATAATGATATTTTAAATACTTGATCATGCTAAGTTTTGGTCTTTGATTTAATACTACTAAGTAATTTGATCGTGAAAGATTCTGATCTAAGGTGGAATTATGCATATTAGTGTTGTTATCCGAGCTTATTTAAATGTGTTTTGAGGTCTTCTTGTGTGATTAATGAGTCAGTGATGATATAAATGATCATCTAAGAGTTTAAGCACTTGATCACAATGTTTAAGGTGCATTTAAAACAATTTGGGAATCAAATTTGTCCTTTAGAGTTCATATGAGAAAACTAGTGTTACTAGATTGAGCTAGGTTTTATTCTAGTTGATAGAAATGGATTCTAATGTGTATAATGTATTCCTAATGGTATAATTGGATAATTATATGTGAAACAACTTGCGTATAGTGTTTAAAGTACAATTGAATCAAGTCAAGAGTCAAAGCTAAGTGAAAGATCAAAAGGGGTAAAACTAGCATTCTTAGCTTAAGTTTTTAGTTCATCGTTTTGGATGTTGTGTGTGTTGATGTCTAATATGTTGTGTTTAATGATATAGGATGCTTGGTGAATTGATTATGATGATATATAAAGGATATACAATTGGAGCAACGAAAACATAAGATACAACTTGATGAGAATAGGACACATGAGATGACAAGACCACGTCGCGGAGCTAGACGCTGAAAAATAGCCCTCAATTACAGTGAGGGGTAATTATTAAGTTTAACAATCTAGTATCTCACTACAATAAGGCCGCGTCACGTAGCTAGAAGCAAAAAACTAGCCCCGAATCGCAGTGAAGTGTAGACTTTAAAAAATCAAGTCCCATAATAAAAGGAACATATTAAATCAATTGGAAACACCTTGGAAGGGTTTGAAACTGTAATACCCGTAAAATCATAAGATTAATTTAGTCTTTCAGGCTTTTCAAGGGGTCCCAAAATTAGAATATTTTAGCTAAGTACTCAGAGATAGTGTTATTTTATCCTACAAAGGTTGCCAATCTTATTTTGTGACCTTTACATCCATTAAAATGTTGATGATTAGGTTGATTCATGATCAGGAATGTCCATAGGTGTTTCTGGACGAGTTTTAGTTTTTTTGGACTTTATTTGAAGATCCTTTGGAATCTTAAAATAGTAGATCAACGCGATCTTGGCATGCCACGTCGACTATCGTGTTTATTAATATTTTCCACAGCTACCAGCATCCAATTCCAGTGAATCGACATGAATATGGAGCGACGTATAGGATATAGCATCAATGGCATCAACGCGCTGCATTGACCTGCGCTTCGGTAGCCACGTTTTCAGTCATTAAAAGACCACATTTTTGGTGGTATTTAGATCTTTTTCCCTCGACCCTCAGTCCCTAAAACAAGAAATTAAACACCCTATAGAGTAAATATAGTCATTCTTCCTCAAATTTGCTCAAGA
Source organism: Capsicum annuum (assembly GCF_002878395.1). Taxonomy (NCBI): domain Eukaryota; kingdom Viridiplantae; phylum Streptophyta; class Magnoliopsida; order Solanales; family Solanaceae; genus Capsicum; species Capsicum annuum. The sequence goes on from NC_061112.1 coordinate 60,812,236, forward strand.
ATAAAACCCTAGAAGATCTAATTTCAAATTAAGAGCTCAAGATTCAACTATAATTTTCAGAAATTTTTCAACAAAGATATGTGAAGTGTTCATCCAAGGGTCTCTTCCACCCTTGGAATCCAAGAACCAACTTTTAAAATTTAAGTATATGGATTTTATGAATCTCATGTTGGGTTTGATAATATTCATGTCTATAATGGTTATTTGAGTTTCAAATCCATGTTCTATGCTAAGATTGATGTTGGGTTTACTGATTTATATATCTTATCATGTGAAATCATGTTAAAGCCTTCAAATTGAGAATTTGATATGTGAATTTGTGTGCTCACATGTTGATTAGTGTTATGCACATGTTTTATGCCTTCTAAGTGTTTGATAAATTGTTCATGTGAACTAATAAAAGAAATAATTCATGTCAAGTTAACCTATGTGAAAGATATATCATTCAAGTGTTTATTAAAATATTCCAATGAATGAATGATGATCAAGTTCATAGTTTACATGTTTCATGTTTATGCCATGTCTCTTAATTTATGCTATTGAGTCTTTAGGGTACTTGTACCCAATAATTTAGCTGCTTGTCTAGAGCCATGGTCAGTCATAGAACAATATCAGTCACATCACGATCATTTGTACTCTCAGTCAGTTATAAAACTTAGGAATACTCAGTAGATTCAGTAATAGTTTAGTCTAACTCAGTATTCAGTTTAGACTTCAGTAAACCCTATTAGCTAATAGAATTCTATAGTATTCCATCAGTCAACGAAAACTCAGTAAACTCAGTTCAGTTCAGCTAAGTAGTAGACTCAGTAATAGTTTGGTTCAGCCTAGTACAGACTAGAAATTAGTTCAAAGTCTATTTAATTGGGAGTAGGATTCAGCACCAAGTGAACCCAAGGATGGGGGACCACCCTCCATTAAAGAGTGTGATCCTTAGAAGAAGTCCTTGTATTCCAGAACTATGTAGACAATTTATGTTGAGATATCTTCTTGCTAGACTTTATGATGGTTGATACATCTCATTCGAGTTCTTTTACCACCGAGGGTTGACGGAAGAGCTTCATATCAGAGAGGGTTAACTTACAGCATTCTTAACCGTGGCACGATATTGACACCCTTCAAACTAAGGTTATAGGTTATACCTCAAATCAGTTATAGAAGGGGTATGTCGGTTAGACAATTGCCTCCCACAATCTAAGTTTCAGTTTCAGTCTCAGAATAGAACTTAGTTCAGTTCTACAGACTCAGGACTATTAGATATAGTTTCTTAACTCATCTCAGTATGAAACTTAGCATAGTTCCCCAGAATTTAGGACTGTCTAATACAGTCACCCTATTATTAGTTATACAGTATTAGTTGATTAGTATTCAGACCCAGTGTTCAATGTTATGACAATTTTAGCTATGGTATACGTATTCATGCATGTAATATCATTCAGTCATACTCATGTTATTCATTTCTTATTGTTCATGCATATGAACCCATGCATATCAGCCTACCGTACTTAGCATAACAGTACATTCAAAGTACTAACACATTCTTTTTTGTGCTATAATGACTTATATCATAGGTTCCGACGCACGAGCTCTAGCGTACCCTTAGTTGACTAGACTTTTAGAATTCATCATAGTGGTGAGTCGTCATAGTTTGAGGACATGATTACTATTTATATTATTTTAGTTTATGTTAGTAGACAGAGTTAGTTAGGGAGTTGTCCTATCAACTCCACAGTTCAGATAGTTAGAGGCTTCCGAGACTATACTATTTTCATATAGTTATTCAGATTTCAGTTTTGTCTTTTAGTTTTGGTAGTTAATATCCCATTCAGTATTATTTAGTATTATTTATAGACTTAACCTTTTGGAATATTTCCACCTAATTTGGTATATTTATTTAGCATTATTATTCAGTTATTGCAGCAGGTACCAGTCATGGGTTAGCTTGTGGTCCCTTAGGATTATGAGCACTATATAGCATCTAGGGTACAGACTCGGGGCATTACAAACTTGGTATCAGAGCCGAAGGTTCAATAGAGTCCTAGGAAGTCTAGAAGTCATATCTAGTACAGTCTTATGCATAGGTGTGTTGTGAGCCACACTTATGGATAGGAGGATACGAGGTATTTTAGGAATAATTTCCCCTCTTTACGTATTCCTATCATACGAGTGAGCATGAGCTCCAGTTACACTCTCCTTCAAATTCTATTTTCTCTTCCATTTATATAATATGACTCCAAAGAAGACTCGGGGAATACGAATGGGAGATCAGTCAGCCCCTTAGCCCATCCATCCACATCCTTTGGATGAGTATGTCTCCCACGCGGTGTTCAGAGAATCCTTCACCAATCTAGCTAATTCGGTTGTAGCCGAGAATGAACGTCTATCTGCAGTTCTGGCTAACCCAGTGGCCAATACTATTTCTTCTAGGATTCGGGACTTCAACCACATGAACCATCCACATTTTACAAGTTCTAAGTCATATAAGGACCTTTAGGAATTTCTTGACCAGGTTTAGAATGTTACTGATATCATATGAGTGAGTTATGGTGAGAGTGTTGAATTAGCTACCTATCATCTTTAAGATGTAACCCATACGTGGTTTAAGTAGTAGAGGGTTGATAGGGATGCAAATGCAGAGCCCATAGAGTGGGAAGAGTTTGCTATAGCCTTCTTAGATAGATTCTTTATCTTAGGGCTAAAAGAAGCCAATGTGTTAGAGTTCATCAATCTTAGGCAATTTAGTATGAGTGTAAAAGAGGATTCCCTCAATTTTACTAAGTTAGCCAGGTATGCTCCCTATGTAGTAGTAGATAATAGATCTAGGATGAGCAAGTTTGTGTCTAGGGTATCGGGTAGACTAGTTAAGGATTGTAGGACCGTGATGTTGATTAAAGAGATGGACATATCTAGGATTATGGTCCATGCTCAATAGATTAAGGAACAGAAACTTAAGAAGAAGGAGAGAGAATAAGAGGGCCAGAACATGTAGCTTTAGTTTTGCCCAGCCAAGGTCAAAGGGTGTTAACCTTTCTCAATTTTGCCAGAAGTTTTCAGCCCCAGTTCCATCTTTAGCTAGTACACCAGTACCAAAGTTCAAGAATGACAATCATGATGGGATGCCAGGCTTAAAAATCTAGAGTAGTGCAAGCGGTTTTCATACAAATCTTCTTTGCGAAGAATATAGTAAGAATCATAGGGGTATGTGTAGAGTCGGCAGTGATATGTGTTTTAGATGTGGCGATTCAGGTCACAGAGTTTGAGAATATCCTAAGGATGGTCCATGATGTCAGCACACTTGTCCTTCGGCTCAGTTGAATCACCCAAATCAGCAGGGTGCCACTTTCAGTGCCTCCTGTGGGTAGTGCCCAAATAGGCTTTATGGACTTTAGTCCAGGAATGATTAGGATAGTTCTCCTGATGCGGTCAATGGTACGTTACAAACCTCTCATTTACATGTTTATGTCTCATAAGATCCAGGAGCTTCTTTATCTTTTGTAACTCCTTCCATAGTAGTTAACTTTAAAGTCAGATCGCATATTAACAAAACTTTTCTCAGCCTCTTCCCTAGTGGCTTATTCTATCATAGCCCGATGGGTATAAAAAAACTGTTCGATTATGATATCTCAGGATGTCAGGCTTCCAGATTTTAGTAGTACCATCAGTATTCATATAAAATTAATGGGTGGGAATGATGCCCAGCCCGTATTTACCTCAGTTCAAAGTTTGCACATAGTCATCACGATTCCTATGCATGCTTTACATCTCAGCTCTGTGAACACAACTTATATTCATGCTCTTTTCATAGAGTTGTGTGCATTTTCAATTCCTAGTATGAGTAGTTCCAGTTCACTTAGTAGTACGAATCATGTTCTTTGAATACAGAACCTCAAAACTCAAGTCATGCAGCTCATGACTTCTGCACTTATGCCTTACAGTGTTGTTAGTTCCAGTTACCATATCAATTGTAGTCACAGTTAAAATCTTAGTTATAGTGTCAGTTCAGTCCAGTAATCAGATCAGTAACTCAGTTTAGTTTCAGGTTTGATTGACCATAGTTTGCAGTTATTAGTTATTCAGTTATCAATATTTTAGTACCTCAGTTTACAAAATATTTTAGAATCACGTTATACGCTTGGTATTGCATTCTCAAATAATAGAGTTTCCATGAATTCATGCTTAGTTATCTCATGTTACTCAATTAGTCCTTACCTCATATTTATAATACTCTATAGTTTTAGTCCAGTTATTCAGCCTAAGTACAGTTCAGTTTTAACTGCCCAGTATTCAGCTGCCAGTCATTAAGTTAATCAGGTACGTTAGTACGCTTACGCATTCATGTGCAGCACCTATATGAATATAATTTTTAGTAGTCCCAGGTAAAGTATTATACTAAGGTGGAGAGTAAAGTTGAGAGTAAGTTTTTAGTATGAGTTATACCGTCAAGCCAGTAACTCAGTTTAGCAGTTAGATGGACATGATCGTGCAGTTTGGTTTTTAACCTTTACATCTAGTTGCACTATCTGAAGTCTTATGAACGTAATTATTCTAAGATGGATCAAACTGGGAGTTGCATTTTTAGCTTAGTTCATATATCATGGCTCAGTTTTAGGCCCCAAATAAATTCATTCACGATTCAGTTTGTAGTTGCCTTGTGCATCACCCATGTTTTTCTTAATATCTCCACCAAGTTAGAATTCTTCGCAGGACATTAACAACGGTGAGATGCACTATAACCCCAAGCCTTCATGTCATAAACCTCGCAGTTCTCTTCACGTAATGAATCTAGTTGTAATAGCAGGTACTAATAGGTTAATCCTCAAGTTCCAATCCCAATCGTAAGCCACATATTCCAGGAGTCCCAATTAGTTCATGATATTTAGTTCATGTATCACGTTCTAGTCTCAGACATGTTCTCATGTTCCCATTCATGCATACTCTGAAAATAATTATGAGTTCATCATTATTTTTCAGTTTAAGTAATAGTTTGCTTGAGCTTATTCAGTTTCATGTTCAAACTTCAATTATAAATTTTGTATCCGTTACTATTGTATGTTTAGTTATACGTTCCTGATCCAGTTCAGTCATCTATCCATGCATTGATATGCTTGTTCAATATATAGACTCAGTTTATCAGTTATCCCAATCATGCCTTCATAAATCATGTTCAGCTATACTCATGCTTCAAATATGCATGTGTAGTATGAAAATTCAATGTATTAGTAATTTCAGTCATGAAACCATGTCTCAGTTGTGCATGCTCAGTGTCTAAGTTCATTCTATAAGTATTCTCAGTCTCAACAATCTCATTCAAGGATGAATGTTTCCAAGAGGGAGATAATGTAAGACCCCACAAAATCCTAAGCTTAATTTAGTCCTTCGGACTTGTCAAGGGGTCCCAGACTTAGAATATTTTAGCTAAGTACTCATATTTAGTGTCATTTTATCCTACGAAGGTTGGCAATATTATTTTTCAACCTTTACATCCATTAAAATATTGATGTTTAGATTGATTTATGATCAGAAATGTCCATAGGTAAATCTGGACAAGTTTCGGATTCTTGATCAAGAATTCATGTCAAGTTAACCTATGTGCAAGATATATCATGCAAGTGTTTGTTAAAATACCCCAATGAATGAATGAGAATCAAGTTCATAGTTTTCATATGTATGCCATGTCTCTTAATTTATGATATTGAGTGCTGGGGTTGCTTGTACCCAATAATTTAGCTGCTTATCTAGAGCCATGGTCAGTTATAGAACAGTATTGCTATGTCACAATCAATAGTACTCTCAGTAATTATAGAACTTAGGAAAACTCATTAGATTCAGTAATAGTTCAAACTTTAGTAAACCATATCAGCTAATAAAATTTAGTAGTACTTCATCAGTCAATAGAAACATATTGAACTTAGTTCAGTTTAGCTAAGTAGTAAACTCAGTAATAGTTCAGTCCAGCCTAGTACAGACTAGAAATCAGTTCAAAGTCTATTCAGTTGGGAGTAGGATTCGGCAGCTAATGAACCGAAGTATGGGGGCTCACCCACCAGTAAAGGGTATGATCTTTAGAAGCAATCCTTGTGCTCTAGAACAACGTAGTCAGCGTAGGTTGATATATCTTGCTGCTAGACTTTATGAGGGTTGATACATATCATTCGAGTTCTCCTACCAGCAAGGGTTGACGAAAGAGCTTCCTATCAGAGAGGGTTAACTCATAGTTTTTCCTTACCTGTGGCATGATATTGACACCCTTTCAACTGGGGTTATAGGTTGGACCCCAAATCACTTAGAGAAGGGGCATGTCAGTTAGATGATTACCTCCCACAGTCTCAGTTTTAGTTTCAGTCTCAGAATAGAACTCAGTTCCGTTCTACAGACTCAGGACTATTAGATATAGTTGCTTAACTCAGCTCAATATGAAACTCAGTATATTTCTCTAGAATTTAGTACTTTTAGAAATAGTCACCCAGTTATTAGTTATACAATATCAGTTGATCAATATTCAGACCTATTGTTCATTGTTATCACGATTTCAATTATGGTATACATATTTATGTATGTATTCTCATTCAGTTATTATTGTTCATGCATATGAACCCATGCATATCGGCTTACCTCACGGAGCATACCAGTACATTCAAAGTACTGACACATGCTTTTTGCGCTATGATGTCTTATATCATAGGTTCCTATGAAAAAGCTCCAGAGCACCCTTAGTAAACCAAAATTTTAGCATTCAGCCTAGTGATGAGTCCTCATAGTTTGAGGACATGATTACTATTTATAGTATTTCAGTTTATGTCAGTAGACGGAGTTATTTGGGGACTTGTCCCATCAACTTCACAATTCAGAAAGTTCGAGGCTTCCCAGACGATTATATTTTCAGACAGTTATTCAGATATCAATTTTGTATTTCATTTTTGGTATTTAGTACCACATTCAATATTATTCAGTATTATTTACAGATTGAACCTTATGTCATGTTTCCACCTAATTCCATATATTTATTCAACATTATTATTCAGTTATTACAATAGGTACCAATAATGGGTTAGCTTTGTGGTCCCTAGGAATTATGAGCACCGTGTAGCGTTTGGGGTACAAACTCAGGGCATTTCAGAAACTTGGAGGGGGGATGGAAAACATTTCAATTAATTTTTTCTTCTATTACTTTAGAGTTTTAGTGGATTGTATCATGTATTCAATAATCTTGATTACAGTTTTGTCTATTAGTGGCTAAATGCCCCCTTTCTGGGGTTAAGGCAAAGAACATGTTTACTTTCACATTGAATTGAGTTTCTTTGGATTTATTATCATATTTGGTCATTTGCTTATCCTTGTTTTAACTAATTTAAGGAGTATCTAACCTTAGAATACATATATTGTCGACCTTGTGATCTCGGGAGCGGGAATAGGAAGATAGAATAGTAAGAGTTAGGTTCTTATTCTTTTATGAAATATGGAATTTTAATTAGAGACTAGGATAGAGATATACCTAGAAGACTTGCTTGGTTCACATGTAGGATGATAGATCCATGCATCTAATTAGATTATTATATTCCTGCTTAATTATGTAACTATAATGTCCAAGGTAGTTATACAATTAGAGGTCAGGAGACCAAGATCATGAGATAAACCCTACGAATTAACAACCAAGATACATAATCTAACCAATGAAGTTAAATAGGGTTGTATGATTTTTTGTAGTGCTTCAACCCCAGATTTTCATCTATTGATTGTCCAAAGTCTTTACTTTTTCGTATTATTTTAGTTTCTTTTAATTAGAAACTTTTAAACACTTCTGGTTACATTTACACTAGTTTAATCTCAATAGTTTAATTAGAAGTAGATAGCTTTTAACACAAGTCAGGATTGATATTCATATTTATTTAAGGACATTGTATTACTTGGTGCAACTAGATATACTTGCGTGTGCGCTTGGGAATAAGTTCTTCGCGCAGTTGCCTGGGACTTGTAAATTAGCAACTATTTTTGTTTTATTTTCACTTTTTAGAATTGTTTGGTGCTTTACTCTTTTTCTTGGGATTAATTTTGAGGGAAATAGGTTTACAGGCTAGTAAGTTGGCAAGGGATAGGGAATTTGTTAAACTAAGCCCTGAACCTAAACAACGCTTCTATCAATGAAATAGAGAAGTAATCATTCTCTCCCATAATCTACAATTTCCAGAGGAACAAGATGATCCTACTCTAATGGATGAAGATCAACTATCCCGTAGGATAGTTGGTGAAGGGGCAATCCTAATTTCGAAAAATTTGACCTCTGCTTTAAGAAATCGGCTGTTGGAGGTAACTTTGAGCTGAAACAGAACATAGTGCAACTTTTGATCAGTAGTGGATACTTTCTAAGCCCTTTACATAGAAATCCATAAGTCCACCTGTGAAACATTTTGGGGACCAGTGACAAATTCATTCCTACAGGTGTGTCAACTAACTATGTTAGGATGACACTTTTTCCCCTTTTCTCTATTAGGGGAAGAGAAAAAGTTGTTGAATGCTAAGCCAATAAGTTTAATCATAACCTAGGATAACTTAGCTTGAAAATTCCTCATCCAATTCATTCTATCTGTTAATACAGTGATATTGTGAGCTTCTAAAAAAGGGCAGATGTGAACTTATATCATACATGAGAGAGATTCAAAGCTTTTCTTCAGGACAGTATACATCATAAGATGTCCAATGAGGTATTAGCTCAAACTTTTGTTGAAGCACTTGATCACAACATAAAAAAATTTCTAGATTCAACTGCAGGTGGTCAAGTGTTGGAATAAGGTATGATCAGCAATATATTTTATTAAACCAGATTGTGCAAAGAAATCATGAATAACATTCTGACTTAATAAAACCTAAAAATAAGGTTATAGGAGTGCTGGAAGTAGATCAATTTACCGTTATATCAGCTTAGATTTCTGTATTATGGAATTAATTAACATCTCAATTCAATAATATGAAGTTAGGGGTTGCACATCCTGCAATAATAGTAAATACAATTCAGTAGACAAGTAAGTGGTGCGTCGTCTGCAGTAATAGTGGCCATTCAGCAGATATGTGTCCTGCCAATCTTTAGCCAGTGATGTTTGTGGGAAATATTCAAATCTTGAATTATGGGAATGCCTACAATCTAAAGTTGAAGACTCAACCACCAAACCAATAATGGAATGCCCAACAACAACAGTTTCAGCAACCACAGGCTCAAGTAAATCAATCCACTAGCAATGTGGAACAAAAGCTGAAACAAATCTTAGGTTCTTAAGCACAATTGGAAACCAAAATAAAAATCTAGAAAATGGATACAAGGAGCTTGGAGTTGTAGATCGGTCGGATAGCAACAACACAGAATATCAGGCCTCAAGGTAGTTTTTCAAGTGATATGGAAAATTCAAAACAAGTAATGGCAATCAGTTTAAGGAGTGGTCAAGAGCTTAGTGAAGAAACTCCAAAGAAAAGTAAGGAGGTAGAAGCTAATTTGGTTGCTAAATAGGTTGATAATCAAATTGCTAAGAATTTGAGGATGTCTGAGTATTAGCTGACCAAAGTTACTGAACAGGTAGAGAAGCATATAAAGGCAAAGGAGAATTCATTCTTCAAAAGTACTTTGACATGTTAAGAGAGCTTCATATTAACCTTCCTATTTTAGATGTTTTGCAGGGAAGCGTAAGTATTCTAAGTACTAGAAAGATGTGGCCACTAACAAAGTTAAGCTATAGGATGTGGAGATAGTAGCACTCACTGAAGTGTGTAACTCTATGGTGATTCAGAAGATGCCCAAAAATCTCAGAGACCATAGGAAGTTCACTCTCCCCATTTAAATTAGGAAAATTTAGGTGGTCCACACACTTAGTGATTAAGGGGCAAGAATCAATTTGATGCCCCTTTCTTGTTTTCATAATTTGGGCTTGGGAAAGTTAAGACGGGGCTCTGTGTTACTGTAACTGGCAAATGGGACCATATCCCATCCTGAAGAAGTCATAAAGGATGTTATCATCAATTTTTGTAAGTTTATTATTCTTGTTGACATTATTGTATTAGATTTTCAGGAAAATAAAAAAGTACTAGTCATATTGGGATGTCCATTCTTGGTTATAGGAGGATCATAGAAAGATGTAAGAGAGGGCACACTCATAATGAGTCTTGAGAAGGAAGTAGCAATTTTTAATCTGTACAACTCTCTCAACACACTATCCCTCTATAGAGATTTGTCCATGATTACAGTGATTGAAGGGGATAAATATGGGGTGGTAGAGTCTATTCCACAAAAGACCTCTTTAGACTTCCTTATTGATCAAACCAACCCACCAATACCCAAGCTTAAAACATTGTAAATTGATGACTCTAAAAAGGTTGTTGTTGAGAGAGTTGTTAAATTTGAGAGTTCACACTCAAGAGGTGAGAAATGAATAAGAAGACGGTGTCTGAGTATAAGGAAGAGGATGAAGGAAAATAGATAACTCACAGAATAGGTGTAATACCCCATATTTTGGACTAGAATGAAAATCCATCATTCCTATGCATAGAAATTTCAAAAGCCTCGAATTCTATGTAAATTTAGTGTTTTAATACATTATTTAGTGTGGAAATCTATTTGAGCATGAATTTAGATTATAGAGGTTCCCTAACTTAATTACAAATTGAAAGCTTTGCTATCGTTCAAGTTTTAGTGAGCGTCAAAACTTGGGTCAACTTCAATCGGTCATAAATCCTTGTATATATTGAATTAGAGGGCCTACTATATATCAAATGAAATATCTTTGAATTATCTTTCCAATGAAACCAATTTTTCCCTATACGACACCCGAGAAAGACGTTTTGACTTTGCGAAGTGGAGTGCATTGCTTAACGTTAGGTGTGCAATGTACAACCTAATGTATGCGATAAGGTGTGCAACACATACCCTTATGTGTGCGATAAAGTTTGTGCCGCATACGTTGTGGTCCAGGTGACTTCAACAGTTTGTTTTTGGGGAAAAATGGCCCTTTTCCCACCATTATATAATGCCTATACATGGAATTAAGCCCTTATTTCACCAAAACATATTCTTTCTCTCAAAATCCTCTCAAGAACACAAGCTAGGGTTTTAATAGAAGATTCAATTTCAATAAATTCTCTTCATAAATCTTAATATAATTAAGAAATAAGGTATGTGTAATATTCATCCACGGGTCCCTTTCATCTATGGAGCTTAAGAATCAACTTTTAATTAGTAAATTATGATTTTCATGATGTGTTATGACTATATTCATGTTGATGATTATGGTTTGAGTTTCAAGGTTGTATTCTTATGTGTTTCCATGAAACATGTGACTATGATAGTTGAAACCTATGAATTTTGGATGGAATAAGAATGCTATGTTGGTAAGTATACCTATGCCTAAAATTATGCATGTAAGGTGTTTGCTAAAATGCCTAGAATGATAAAAATCATGTATTATAATTTAGGGGTGAACTATATGATAAATTCATGCTAGTCTATTATGTTCAAAGAGCTCACTTATCATTGTTGTGTAATATATGTGTTAATGAAATGTACATGATGATTGGGGAATGGATTCATAGTGGGTCTATATGCCTTCCATGCTATGAACAAGATCATGATTTTGAAGTATCACATGATTTATCCCTAAATTATTATAATATGAACTAAATGTTACATGTTTCCCATTACCTTATGATTAAATGGTTTCCATGCCATTGTTATGAATAGTATATGTTGTCGGAATGCCCTTCAAATTAGAATATGACATTTATGACTTGATTATAAGCATTCCTATTCAAGTTAGATATTATGATGACCATGTACTTCATGAAATACCTCACTCATGTATTATGGATTGTTATTGATGGTCATGTACTCAAGAATGTCAAGTTGTGTCAGTTTCCTTCCACCGAGTCCTGGGGGTACTTATACCCAAAAATGTAGTTGTAGGCCTAGAGCCATGTTATATTATCATGATACTCTTAGTCGACCCATGATCTATAGAATTCAGTTAGCCATGTGACTCAGGAAAACTCAGTAATCTCAGTAATGTTAGTAGTCCAATAATCTCAGTAATCTCAGTGCTTAGTAACCTCAGTATTCACTATTAATCTCAGTAACTTTAGTACTCTCAACCAGTCCTTAGAACTCAGTACATTCCATCAGTCATCGAAATCCAGTAAACTTAGTTTAGCTCCGTTAACCAATACCATTAGTATTAGTCCAGTTAATCAGTATTAGTTCAGCTAATTAGTTCAGTTTAGTTATTCAGTTCAGCTTTGTTATTCATTTTAGTGTCCTTCAGATGAGAGTAGAAGTTAGCACCGACTGAATCCAAGGACGGGAACTATCCTACCAGTTCAAGGTATGATTCTTAGCAGTCGTCCTTATGTTCTAGAACTACGTAGCTACCGTAGGTTGAGACATATTAACCTTTTAGATTAGGGTTGATGAGGTAGCTTAACCTGATAGTTTAGGATTCCCACCAATCTCATTTGAGTATCTGCCAAATAAGGGTAACTCATAGCTGTCCTTCATAGTGGCGCGGTATTGACACGCCTCCTATTGGGGCAGACAATGGACCCCAAATTACCTATATACGTTATTGGGGCATGCCATTTAGACAACTACTTTCCACAGTTTCAGTCTTGGTCTCAGTAAAAGAACTCAAATAGTTTTTCAGATTTTAGGACTGTCAGATACAGTCAACTCAAAAATAGAACAAAAATTAGATAGTTCCTTCAGATTTATGGATTGTCAGATACAGTAACTTATGCTATCAATTATATCAGTTCTCAGAACTAATGTTATCAGTTACATTAGTTATTAGAATTCATGATATTAGTATTTATCTTCAAGACTGTTAGACACAGTCAACCAGATCAGTTCTTCATAATCAGAACTATCATATACAGTTATTCATGTATTAGTAACATAGTACTAGTCCCTCAATATTTACTAATACAGTATCAGTTCCTCACTTATTTGTGATTTAAATACTCAGTATTTAGTTTCAGGACTGTTAGACACAGTCAATCAGACCAGTTCTTTATAATTCGAACTGTCAGAAATAGTCGTTCATTTATTTAGTATCTCAGTATTAGTACACTCATGTTGTCAGTATGCAGACTTCGTAGTCAGTATCTCCACGAGTTCAGTTATAGTTACGTATGCATGTATGTATTCTCACGTTCATAATATCAGTCACTATTGTTCAGGCATATAAAACTTTGCATTTAGCCTACCTCACTTTTATACTTAGTACATTTAGACGTACTGACGCATTTGTGCTATGGTACTTTATCTTATGTTACACTATTGGTTCAGAGTCATGAGTCCAGATAAGCAGTAGCATTCCAGTGCTCAGAGTTTGAAGTGAGTCCTTCTTATTCGAGGACGATATAATTATTGCTTCATTTACTATTTTAGTTCAGTTGCTAGATAGAGTTAGTTAGGGACATGTCCCATCAACTCTTTATTCAAATAGTTTAAAGGCTTTCTATACTATAGTATGTCAAATAGTTATTTTAGATTTTTTTGGTATTGTTATACCATTTTTAGACATTGTTCTTATCAGATACTTCATTCAGTAGAACCTTATGGCCTATTTTTTGTGTTTTCCATATTTTATATATATATTGTGCAATTTATAGGTACATATATCAGTCATGGGTTTGTTTGTGGTCTTTCGGGGTTATGAGCACCGTGTAGCATTTCAATTCAGAAAATCGTGGTGTTAAAAACTTGGTATCAGAGACTAAGGTTCAATAGAGTCCTTAGAAGTCTGAAAGTCGTATCTAATAGAGTCTTATACATGCGTGTGTTGTGCACCACACTTATGTGCAGGAGGCTATGAAATATTTTAGGAATAATTTTCCATTTTTAATTTCTCAAATCATGCTATAGCAAGGTTCTTTAGGGAACCCATGAAGATTCACATCATGCTCCCCTCATGTCAACTTTACCTTATTTTAAAGGTAATGGAAATAGTGAAGCTCAATTCCTAAATATAGGGCTTTCTCATACTGCATCCCATCAGTTAAGTTATGTTCCAAAGTTGTACCAATTTCATTTGTGATCATGAGACCTTATTCTCGAATCCAGATTTAGATATGCCATCAGATTCGATCCCTTCTCAGAATCTTATAATAGAATGTGACCAAGAGTTAGAAGCATGAACCCAGGAGTTTAGCAGTAGTATATTTGGGATAAAGATATCGAGATTGAACAGACTATGTATTCATGGGGATAGTTGTGCAAGAATGAATCAGTAGGCTTAAACAGTATTAGTTAGAAATTTAAGTTTATTGACTTGAAATTAAGCATGAAGGTATGAATCTGATATTAGTAGTATGTGAGAAAAATAGAGGCAGATAATGTGTTTAGTAAGGTGATCATGTGTTGATCAGAGTTTAAGCATGTGATGATGATTGCAGTTCAGGTCAGAGATTAGTTTAGTGTTCACAGACTTATGATAATGGCTTAAAGCTAAGGGAGAGATGGTAGATCAAGTATCCAAGTTAGGCTCTTAGATTTCAGTAGTAATGCCAGTATGTACAGAAAAGTAGTTAGGGAAGATGATTCCCGACCCATCCTTATCCCAGCATAAAGCTTTGTAGTTCAGTCAGCATAATTCCTATGCATGATTCATGTCTCAAATTCCATGAATACAACTTATGTTCACACGCTGTCCATAGAATCATGTGCACTTTTAGTTCCCATTATAGGGAATTCAGTTCTAGATCACTCAGTGTTACAAATCATGTTCCATGAACTCAGAAATTCCAGACTCAGGTCATACAGCTCATAACTCATGTACACGTATCATGTTCCCCAGTATACTCAATTTCCATGACTCATACTATGCCCTCACTAATCAGATAAATTCATACTATATATCATGTGTATAATCAGTTCTGACCTTTTTGGTAAATCCATGTTATTGATATTCTATTCCTCAGGTTTCAGTCATGTGTCAAGTTCAGTCAGTATCCATTCATGTTTTAGGTTCTCCTGATTTAACCCTTTAGTGAGCTCTCTTTATAAGAATGGTGTAGTGTTGAGAAATTACTTAGATAGGAGAGAGTTAATGTTTTATGTTAAAATAAGATTATTGCATGCATGTTTTATACGAGGGTGTAGATACGTATATAGGCTTGAATATCCTGTTAGTATACAAGCAAAGGGCTAGCAAGAGGTAATATTTAGAAATTGGGAAAGTTCAGAGTATGAATGAATATCCAGATCCTTTACTTATATCAGTCTTCATTATGCGACTATCATAACTTAGTTGCCATCTCAAGTACAGTTTCAGTACTCAACACTCAGTAATTAGTACTCAGTCTCAGAATTAAGCACTTCAGTATCAGTCTAAACCTCACTTTAATATTCAGTTATTGGGACCCAACATTTAGTTCCGGTATGGATCCCAGTTACAGTCTAAAGTTAGAGTGTTAGATTCAGATCTTTGTTCAGCTCAGAAATTCAGTTCAGTTTTAGATATGCTTGACCATAGCATACAGTTATTAGCTACTCAGTTATAGGTATTCCAATACCTCAGTCTATGGAATGTTTCCAAATCATGTTATACGCTTAGTCCCGCATTTTCAGACTAAAGCTTTCATGAAATCCATGATCAGTTACCTTATGTTACTCAGTCAGTCCTTTCTCATATGCCTAATACTTTATGGCCTCAGCCCAGCTACTCAAATTAAGTATGTAATACGCCACATATTTCTAATATAGGAAGTGAATAAGTATTCCTACATATGAAATCTCCTATCCTGTGATTCATACTTGAGTACATGACTTACAATGAATATTCTAGTGATAGGATATCTTATGATGCATTAAGAATGTTCATATGATTCACTTAAGGTAATACAAGCTAAGAGTTTTTTAATCTATCAAGTTTTAGTGTTCGATTTTGCAAGGTTCATATTTGAATGAGTATAACTCAATGTTAATATGATATTTTGGCTGATTTAGATCCACTAAATTGTATAGAATCAAATTAGCTTTCCAACGATACCAATTTCGCCTTAATCCAATACCCGAGCGAAAAGTTATGCCCATTTTCATGAGACACAGTAAGCATAGGCGATTGGTTAGGCGCCTCCCAAACCAAGCATAGGCGATCACTTGGGCGCCGCCTAACTCAATTCCAGGTGTCAAAAACACTCCGTTTTGAGTTATTTTAAAGGAAATTAAGTCTTTAAATACTCCTTACACGTCCCTAAACTTAACCCTACGAAATATATAGCTTCTAAACGTACTGGAACCCTATTTTCATCTCAAAGCTCATCATCCAAGAGCACTAAAGGAGAAAAACAACTAGGGTTGCATAATTAATCTTGAAGATTTGATTTCACGGAAATTCCTCCGTCAATCATCAAGAATCTTCCTTCTAAGGTATACATAGTGTTCATCCATAGATTCCTTTCATCCGTGAAGTTCAAGAATCAATCTTTAAAATACAAAATCTTGGTTGATTGTGGTGATATGATGATACCCATGTTGATGCTTGATTGTTTTCCTCTTTTTCATTATAAAGTATGATTTCTATATTGTTGGGAGTTGATGATCATGTTGTTGATATTGGGTGATTCCCAAGATGGAATCTTTATATGTTTTTATGAATTCATGATATCATATAAGTTGAAAACATGTAAATTTGGTTGTTCATGATGTATAATTTGATGAATTCACCTATGATTAAGATGTGTATGTAAGGTGTTTGATAAAATGCCTAAGGAACTAGAAATCATGCAATATAGCTAAATTGTAACTAAGTGAAGGATTCATAATACGCCCTTACATTCCAATGACTTCTATGTTGTTAATGTGCCTTGTAAATGTTGTTGGAATACTCATGAACTATTCTTATGAGACTATGCTATGTTTACTTGCAAATCCTACTTAAGAACAAGATGTATGATAACCATGCAATCCACATGAACTTCCATGCTATTGGTATGTGTTGCCAATATGATTATGGAATGAACATAATATTAAGATTGTGCAAATACTTTAATGTGATATGAAATCCTTTCCATGCAATACATTATTGATAACCATGCTTAGTATGAGATCCCTACTTATGATGTAATAAATTTTGGACTCTACTCTTATGATCAAGTCAGTCATGTGTGTCAGTTTCCTTCCATCGAGTCCTGGGGGTACTTGTACCCAAAAACTATAGTTGTGTGCCTAGATCCATGTCATGATTTATGATATCAGAACTCAAGCTATGATTCCATAGAATTCAGTCAGTCATGTGACTCAAGAAAACCTCATGATCATAGTCAGTTGTCAGATATCAGTAACATTCTGTCAATCAACGGAATTCAGAAAGATTAAGTCATACACAATCAGTTATTCAAGTCCAGTCCCTCCAAATTGGAGTAGAGGTTATCACCGAGTGAACCCAAGGATGGCAAGTTACCCTCTAGTTCAGGGTGTAATTCTTAGTAGTCATCCTTGTGTTCTAGAACTATGTAGCCAACATAGGTTGAGACATCTTAACCCGTCAGATTAGGGTTCCCACCATTCTCATTGTGTACCCGCCAGATAAGGTTCACTCACAGGCTGTCCTTATCCGTGGCACGGTATTGACACCCCTCCATTCTGGGAAGAGATGGACCGTAGCTTAGCCATAACGACATACATGGGGCATCTCGGTTAAACACTACTTCCCATAGTTTCAGTATCAGTCTCACTAAAATAACATAGGGCGTTCTTCAAATTTAAGTATATATAGGACTGTCAGATACAGTTGTCCATCTTATTAATTTCAGTATCATTCATGACAGTTATCAGTAAACCATGTATTAGCTTACAGGCCATGCTATCACGTATTAGCGGTACCAGTTTCTATATATTGTATTTGCACTCCCATGTTCATATTAGTCAGTCAGTGTTGTTCATGCATGAAAACCTTTATGCTCAGCCTACTTTCCTCGTATACTCAGTACTCTAGTTGTACTGATGCATTTGTGCTATGGTGCTTTCTTTTTATATTACATCATAGGTTCTGAGACACGCGCTCCAGCCCAGCAGTAGCGGTAGCATTCCTGTCGCAGATACACAGTAAGTCCTTATTGATTCGAGGACAATATGATTTGACACATTTATTTATTTCTTTAGTTCAGTTTCATGGAGTTAGTTGGAGACATGTTCCTTCAACTCCTTATTCATATAGTTTAGAGGCTTTCATATTTACATTTAGATTTATGTTCAGATTTACATTCAGATTGAGTTGTTTTGGGTATTTTCACCCACATGATTGTATTTAGTTGAACCTCATGGCCTTACAGTTCCATGTATACCGTATTATTATATCATGATTTGCAGTATACAGGTACAGATATTAGTCATGGGTTAGCTTGTGGTCTCTCGGGGTCATGAGCACCATGTAGCATTCCAGTTCAGCAAATTGGGATATTACAAGTACTAGGTTGTATCTTATTTTCTATGACAGACATCTGACCAAATTGTTTCTCTAACTAGTTGATTATTGCAGTATATAACTCAAGTTTCTGGCTCAAGATGGACAAATCTACTTTGATATCTTCCATACAACTCTCTTGACCTTCTTTCCCTTTGACCAACTTAGACAAAAGAGCCTCCATTCTGTACTTTGCATCTTAACTACCTGGTGGAATATACTTGTCACTTTTCTTCTTATAATATTTTTTTGTTGTAAATCAGTATCTCTCTCTACTTCCATCTCTGTATCTATTATTATAATTATTTTGAGCTTGATTCCATTTCCTTTGGGCTCAAAAATCCGCATATCTATGATCAAGATACTTTGCCTCTTCTTTAGATTCAGTCTCAAATGGTCTAGAAGTTGAACCCTATACCGTAACTACATTCATCTTATCAATACTCATTCTCGCAAATTATTTTTTAAGGATCCCAATATCTATACGAAGCTGTGCAACCTCTTACTTTACCATATCATGACCTGCTCTATAAGTATCTATTACTCCAATAGCATATTTACCAATACCATATTCTAAATCTCTAGTATACAATCCTCTATTGGTCATCATAATTTCATCTAGCTTATCATGTGCAGTATCCAACCGAAAATGCATAAATGCTCCTCAAGAAATAGTATCTAACATTGCTTTAGAACTATCATTCAGCGATCCATATAAGATTTCTCAAAGATAAGACCCTCTAATTCTGTGATTGGGAACCATGCTCTGCTTCTTCTTGAATCTAAACCATATCTCATACATAGATTCTGAAGGTAACTATCTGAAATTATAAATTTCATTCTTTAATTGTAGTATTCTTATAGCAGGAAAAATATTTAAAAATCTATTTCTTAAACTCATCCGAGTAGTGACAAGTCCTCTTGGAAGTTCCCTTAACCAAAGTGATGCTTCACCTTTAAAAAAATGAGAACAACCTCAATCTTAATGATCCTTGATCAACCTCAGTAATATTATAAGACATGCAGATCCAAAGAAAATTAGCAAGGTGTATGTTTATATCATCCTTAGCTTCACCAAAAAATACACCCTTCCCTTAGCTTCACCAGAAAATACACCCTTCAGATTCAATAATTGGATCATACACTAGTAATATAAAAATTCAAATTGGGAGCTAAAGTAGGAGGAACATTGGCTCTTGTCTCATTAGGCTCAACATAATCCATATATTCTTCATCCTCCTCATATGTATCGAAGTGCTAATATGCACGAATCAATGACACTCTACCTCTCTAAACTCAATTATCATATACCTATCTATCCTAAGTAGTCTATCTTGTTGAGATAACTCCTCTTTTGTAGCATGTCTATACTCTTTATCTTCTCTTTATTCTCGCTCTAACAGTCGTTATATCCGTATGTCTAGAATATTTGTGCATCTAGATAAAAACACATGACTAGCATATTTGGATCCTCGGGTAGGAGATCTTGAACCTCATCATGAACTTGTCCTGATATCCTTCTCGGTGTTTGAAGGATTCTCTCTAGTTCTGGATCGAATAGGAGTAATAGATTGCCTCTACTCCTAGTACTTGGCATACATCGGTGTATGCCAACTAAATATAGAAAATGAAGACCCAAAAACTTTACCAATTAAATTCACTACTCAAACCATCTTCCCCAGTAATGGCGCATAAATTTTTTCTCGCCCAAAACTACACTCCAAATAGAAGTATGTTGTGGTTGATTGCAAATATAATAACTCAACTAGGTTGGGGTTGATCCCACAGGGACAACATGAGCCATTACTTGAGTTGATGTAATCCACGAGCAGTACAAGAGTAAATTGCGGGATTTTAATTTTAATCACATGTAGTAACCGAATCTTGAGTGCATTTTGACAGCTATAGACAAACACTAGGCTTGTGCTTCCCTTGGCTTCTCAACTCTATAAATTTCTCGTGATCAACTCAACTATTTTATTGTTCTACATACAACGTCTACAAAATAGGTATTATCATCCACTTATTAGGCACAAAGATAAATCTCACCTTTTACTTATTAGGTCTCAGGAAATCATCTTCTTGCTCCTTGCTTCGACCTCAATTTTCTCTCACTAGATAGGATCAAGTGATTAAATGAGACGTGGAGACTAAAAGGTGGAGGTAGAAATTCCAAATCACTACCTTAACTTCTTTGCCTAATCACAAACTCCTTATCAAGGATAGATTCAAGTATAGGCTATCTCAATCTCCTGCAACTGCTTGAGATAAATTATTTCAATGAACATTAAGATACATGCATAAAACCTTGAACATTTATATCATTTGATGTAATTCACAAAAAGTACAAGGAATTATATGGGAGGATTGAAATGTCAATAACAAGTAGTAATTGAATCTTAAGTGCTTTTGAGTTGTAGACAATAGTAGAAAAACACTAGGCTTATGTTCCCCCTGGCTTCATAACTCGATAAATTTCTCGTAATTAACTCAACCATTTTGTTGTTCTGCATGTAAAGTAAAAAAGATAGGTGTTATCAACTACTTTTTAGGTGTGGAGATAAATCTCACCCATTACTTGTTAGGTATTAGGGCATCGCCTTGTTGCTCCTTGCTTCGACCTCAATTCACTATTATTGTTAAGATCAAGTGATTAGATGGGACGCATGGACTAAAAGGTAGAGGTAGAAATCCCAAATCACCGTCTTTCCTTATTATTAGGGATGTATGTAAATACATTTTATATCAAGCTCTTACAGCTTTTTGAGATTTATTGTTGAAAAGAACATTCAGATCTATGCAAAACCCTAGAACAGATGATTGTCACACTTTATTTACGTATCTAATCTACTAGAGTTCCAACAACCCTAGTTAAGGAGATTAGCTTCTAATATTTTTTTAAGAAACCATGCATATTAATGAAGAAAACATATAATTAATAAGATAAAAATAAGATGAATAAAATCCATAGTATTGAATTGTATAAAAATCCAAAATCTCAAGAATTCACTACTTTCTTCACAAGAGAGGTAGAGAGTACAAAAAAAGATCACAACAGTAATTTGGAGATTAATTATTGATCTAGATCAATTAGTATCATCCACGTAAGATGATTCTCTTTTACCTAATAACTTAAAACTCAAAAGGTGATAGCTAACTGGATCTAAGATAAGGGTTATTAAAGCAACACACTGAGACTCAAAAATTAAAGGCTGAAATTCATCAATGAGTCTACAAGGTAGTCTATGTACATAACTTATAAGATTTTGCATGAAAGGTATTGGAATAGTTTGATAGTACACGATAAATATGAGGAGTTAGAAGCCAGGGGGAATAAAAGCTTAGTGTTCATCTTAGATTGTTTATAACTAAAAATAACCAATTTATGTTGTTTTTCGCTAGTTACTACAAATTTCCCCTTTCTACTTTTTTGCACTGCCTGGTCATTTCAAAAACTCAAAGAAAGATAACTGACGTATTCTCTATGGGATCAAACCAAACTAGTTGGGTTAATAAATTTTGATAGCGATGCTTTATCCTTCTATGGAGGGGTAGTTTGGGTGTTATCAAATTATGGCGCTATCATCGGGGAATACAATTTTAGATTAAATTATTGGAGTTGTTTAATTTTCCAGGTTTTTCTTTTCTATTTTTCTTCTAAAATACACTAGTGTATGCCTACTCTTCCTAATATGAAAACTTGGCCACAGAAAGCATGGAGTGATGAAAACTTCTTTATTATTGATCCTAATCATTTTGATATAGTATGATATTGCAAGAGTATCGAAGGTATAGTGTGTGAACACAAGGATAGCCTATTGGGAACATTGACACACCCTTCCCACAAAGGTTGATAGGGTTTACTTAGATATTCACCACTTATAGGTAGAGTTGGTGCAAAAGTTGTTGCAAGTAATGCCCAATAACTTAGTTATGGGTGGTGTGATACTGAAAAACATCTAAGAAGCCAACTTGAAAAGCTAAAATTAGATGAATCTAAAATTTCTCATACTATTATGGATATTGTAACTCTTAAGGAGAGCAAACTAGTGTTATGTGGTGATGTAAATAATACTGTAATTCTTGAGTTGGGGTATTTTGGGCCTCATTCAAAGCATTTTTTGACATTGTGTTTGTATAGTTAGATATTGATCGAGCAATCCAAACCCAAAGAAAAGTGCAAAAAGAGTGAAACCTATGTCTACATTCTTGAATTAGCTAAGGAAAAATCAGGGAATTACATTTCTCACATAATGGCCAAGAAGTAGAACATGCCACATCTATTTTTTAGGCCTTTTATTTTTATACCTCCACCCTATAAGCATAATGAGGAATAAGAAAGATAATTAGGGGTGAAATTCATAAGTTCAAACTGGAAAGAGAAAATTAGAGGCAAACTCTTAGGCTACCTTGATGAAGTCTGAGTAATGAAGGTATCCATGGGGTTTGCTGGAGAAATCTAAGTAACCAAGATAGCCACGTTATGTTGCAACATTATAAAAGGAACTACTTGGGATGCAACCTAATGTATTTTGTTATTTGTACATATTATAGGGATAGACGTTAGATCTTCATACCTATAGTGCCACAAATATGTTCATAACTCTCTGGTTTTGTAATGGTATATTGCATTGGGGACAATGTATGATTTTATGTTGAGAGTGTGACGTCTTGTGGTTCTTGATGTCCTCTTAGGGTTTTTGTTGTCACGCCTATTTTCCCCGGAGTCTTGTTCCTAGTAGATACGACATGTTAAGACGTATTGTGTTTTATTTCATGATATTTTATGTTTAACTAGGAGAAAATGAGTATCTAGGGAAGTGACATATTTTTGTTGATTCATGAGAAAATGATACCCCTTTAATAGTTTGTTTTTGAACTGTATCATATGTATATATATGTGACTATTGTGAGTCTTTTTATGGCATTAGGATTAGGGATATGGTAATCATTGCCAACTTGTGCATGAATAGAATAGGTTGTAGCTTGTGATGTGACCCTATGCCATGTGTATGTGAGATGCTACTTAATTAACTTTGTGCATTAAATCCCGAACTTTCCCAGTTAGTCTTGCCACCGTTGTAGGTTAGTCAGTTGGGAAAGGATCATAGGCCGTTTTTTTATAGTAGTTTACTTTTAGCCTAAATGACCTTCCATGTGTGAATAAGAATCCCTTGATCCTGATTTTTAAGCTTTATAGATGATTTTTATTGTTACACCATTCACCTTCCCGTTTGTGTTACATTGAACCTGTTTTGGCACTGGTCTTTCTTGGACATTGTGCACCTCAATCTAGAAAAATTTTCTATATTGAGGGTGACTATCATAGGGGTGAGTAATTAATGTGGGTAGAATAAGGCAAAAAGATAGCAAGACTAGTTGTGGTAGAAAAAGGAAAGAAAAGAAAAATGAGAAAAAATGAAAAAGAAAAGAAAAAAAGGAAAAAATAAAGAAGCCTCACCAAACCTGAATGTGCGATAAAAAAATAAAAGAGAGAAATAAGGGAGAAATAAAAAAATTGGTTCATAGGTGGACCCCAAAGAAAGTGCAGTGCCAAGGGGGCTTAGTCAGCCTTCATTACAAGCTGACTAAAGTTTCGTAGTTATCCTAACTTAACTATCTAAAAACTAAGATAAAGAAAATAAGGGCAAGCCCATGGTATTTGATGTGTATTATTGGAATTTCTCATGTGAGTATCAATGTCTATTGACCATTCCTACATTGACAAGCATGATTTCATATAAGTGATTTGGACTTCCTTGTTGTGAGGACACATGGGTTGTATTGCTAGCTACTTACTTGTTTTGGTAGTGCAACTTGTATATATAAATGGTTGTTTTTTTCTAATGTAATTCCATAGCTATATTTATTTGTGTCACATAGATGTGCTTTATTAATACACACAATTGGTTTTGAAGTGTTAAAATAGAAGGGGGTAATAATCTTATTGTTGCTAATGTAATGCCATAGCTTGATTCCTTTGTGTCACATTGTTGTGCTTCATTAATACATAGAGTTGGTTTTGAAGTGTTAAAATGGGAAGGGGTAATAATCTTGAGCTTAAATTTAATAATCGACTGCCATAATTAAGTGTCTTAGGTTTCTTTTTGTTAAGCATCGTCATATCTTTTATTGTGTTTTTGTTGCCTGAGGACATGCAACATTCTAATTTGAGGGTCTTGATGTTCTATGATTGTTTATAACCAAAAACATCCTGTTCGTGTTTCTTTTTTCTATTTACTACAAATTCCCCCCTTTTATGTTTTAACACTGCCTAGCGATTTCAACAAGTTCAAGCAAGATATTTGACGTATTCCCTATGGGATAAACCCCAACCTACTTGAGTTAGTACATTTTGACAGCGATTTCTTTCCCACAAGAGGAAATAGAGGTTTTAAGCATGGAGCAATTAATGGAATTTTAAGAAATAAGATATATAAAACTGCCATCGATGGATGCTAAAGTGATCAAAAGACTAATAAATTTGCATGGTGGTCATTAAAGTGACCATCCGTTGGCTAGCTAGACACACTAAAGAAGCTACCACTAAAGAGTCTACAATTAAAGCAGTCATAGGACTCTAAAGCAGCTACTACTAAAGTAGTCATTGACCGCTAAACCGGTCATTAGTTGCTATAGTGGCTGCACCACCAATTTAGGTACCAACAAATTTGATAAGTCCCAACAGAACCTAATTAGGTGCACAAGATTTTTTCAAACCCTTTTCAAACAAACAAACTATGATGGCTATAATACCCGTGTTTTTTCTTAGATTGAAAATCATCTTAAGGATGTTAGAACTAGATTTGAAATAAGAATTCATTATTATAAACAAGGTATTTTCATAATTTAAATTTCCTATCATGTGGGAAATTGAATAAGCTTTCCATCGATATATAATTCACCCAAATCTGACACTCGAGTAAAGAGTTAGAGCCTTTTTAGTGAGACAGTGTGTGACTTGAGCCTTCAGAACGTCACGGAGACAACTCAAATGGCAATTGTCAAATATCAGGGTTGCTCCGTGATACTACCATGTCATACCAAACTTTAGGTCATAGAAAAGGTGGCAACGCGATAGCTCTGTATCGCACCAGCGTACAATTTCCCAATTGTCAATTTCTAGTGATACGACGGGATAATGCCGCGTCGCTCCAAGGGGGCAACTCAGGAAATTTTACTGAATATTTAATGATGAGTATAGGGTTAAAAGTATCAACTTCCTAACCCTATATAATCCCTTTAACATGTGATTCAACCACTTTTCACCCAAAATATATTAGTTTCCCTCAAAATCAAACTAGGGTTTCTATTGGGGATTCAAATTCTCGATGGTTCCACCATCAATCTTTATGAAATAATGATCTACGGTATGCATAGTGTTCATTCATGGACTCCTTTCACCCATGAAGTCTAAGAGTCCTTTTTTAACTACAAATTATGAATTTTCTTCATGTTTTCATGCTTTGCATGTTCTCTTTCATGTTGATAAATGAGGAATTGACTTTTATTCCATGATTTGATGATAAATTCTATGTGGGTTGATTAGTATAGATAAATATTTGCAAAATCTCATCACTAAAACCTTTTATGATGGTATTGAAAGCAAAGCATGATGTTGACTCGTTTTATAATGTGCTTTAGATGTACTCTGCCTACAATATGTTTAATTAAATGCATAGATGAAGGAAAATTGTCTAACTAGCATGATATCATGAAATCTCCATGTATGTACAAGTTTATTCCTATTTCATGTTTGATGAAAGGCTCCTATGAATAAGTATTAATTATGAAGTTAGTAAAGTTTTCATGTAAATCATGCTATGTTAGTTTTCTTCAATCAAGTCCTAGGGGTAATTGTACCCGAAATATTAGTTGTGTGCCTAGATCCATGTCATGCTTTCACGACACTCTCAGTCAAGCTATGAACTCTTAGAATTCAGATAGTTTTATGACTCAGGAAAAAATTTCTATGATCTCCTGACCCATTCAGTTGTCAGATATCGGTAGTATTCCATCAGCCACGAAAATTCAGTAACTCAGTCCACACTCAGATTAGTTCTGTAAATCATGTTCAGTGTCCATTCAGATGGAAGTAGAAATTAGCACCGAGTGAACCCAAGGATGGGGACTCACCTGTTATATGAGGGTGTGATTCCTAGAACCAATCCTTGCATTCCAGAACTATGTAGCCAGCATAGGTTGACATCGTAGCCTGCTGTATGAGGGTAGATGAGGTGGCTTAATATGTTATGTGAGGGTTCCCACCGTTCTTACTAGAGTTACCTATTATATGAGTGTTACTTATATGTTGTCCTTACCAATGGCGTGGTATTGACACCCTTCCAATCAGGGCATAGATTGGACCCCAGCTCAGCTATTATAGCACATTTGGGGCATATCGGTTAGATACTACTTCCCATAGTTTCATATTATAGAATCAGGACTGTCAGATATAGTGAATCAGTCTCAGTAATAGAACCCAGATAGTTTTTTAGATTTTAGGACGGTCAAACATATTCAACTTAGATACAGTACGAAACTCAGATAGTTCCATTAGATTCAGGACTGTCAGTTATAGTCACCCATGTTATCAATTATACTCAGATACAGTCACCCATGTTATCAGTATTATTCAGATGTAGTCTTTCTTATTATCAGTCATATCAGTTACTAACATGTCACGTTATCAGTATTCAGACTCAGAAATCATGAAATCACATTCTCAGTTAGATTTATGTATCTATGTATGTATTCTCACGTTCATGTTAGACAGTCAGTTTGCATTATTAATACATGAAAATTGTTGCATATAGCCCACCTCACATGTATACTCAGTACACATGTACTGACACATTTGTGCTATGGTGATTTTTTTTATGTTACACCATAGGTTTAGAGAGACGAGTTCCAGATCAGTAGTGGATTCCAGATTAAGCATTCATAGTAGAAATGAGTCCTTATCCCTCTAGGACATAATGATTTTATAGTATCTGATTGATTAGCTTATTAGTTAGAGTTAGTTGGGTACATATCCCATCAACTCCTTATTTAGATTTTTCAGACATAGAGGCTGCCAGACTAGATGTAGACTAGATACAGACTATCATGTTCAAACTTCAGTATTTTTCAATTTTGTTTTGGGTATTCTATTAACCCACGCAAATGTTACATTATTCAATTATGTTCATGATCGAACCTTATGGCCTTTCAGTGTGTGTTTCCACATTATTATGTTATCTTATGCAGTAAATAGGTACAGATATTAGTTATGGATTAGCTTGTGGTCCCTCGAGATCATGAGCACCATATAGCATTCTGGTTCAGCAAATTGGGTTGTTACAAACTTAGTATCAGAGCCTAAGGTTCAATGGAGTCCTAGGAAGTCTGAAAATTGCATCTAGTAGAGTCTTGTGCATGGGTGTGTTATGCGTCACATTTATGTGCAAGAGGCTATGAGATGTTTTAAGAATAGTTTCCGTTCTTTCAGTATTCATGTTGTGCTTGTGAGCATAATCACAAGTCAGTCTCTCAGTCTAATTCGCTTCTTCTTTTTATTTTAGAATATGCCTCGTTAAAGAAGAAATCAGTCAACCCCTCAGCCCGAAAAACCTTTGGGTGATCATGTTTATCATGCGGAGTTCAAGATTGTATTAACCACTATTTCTCAATCAGTCACTGCTCATAATGAACGGCCAACAGTCATTCCAGCCAACCCAATGGCCAACTCAGCTGCAGCTAGAATTCGGGACTTCACCCAAATGAATCCTCCAACCTTTCTCGGGTCTAAGGTAGATGAAGACCCTTAGGAATTCTTAGATCAAGTTTAGTGACTACTGTTGAGAGTGCTAACCTAGCTGCATACCAGTTGTAGGATATGGCTCATGCTTGGTTCAAATAGTGGAAGTCCGAAAGATCAGATGACGCATTTCCTATAGAGTGGAAGGAGTTTTTCACTGCATTCTTAGACAGATTCTTTCCGCAAGAGCTTAGAGAAGCCAAGGTGCTAGAGTTCAACCTCAAGTAGGATAATATGACAGTGAAAGAGTATTCTTTTGAGTTTACTCAATTAGCCAGGTATAACCCTCATATGGTTGCAGCCAGTAGATCTAAGATGAGTAAGTTTGCTTCAGCGGTGAACGATAGCATGGTTAATGCATGTAGATCCGCCATGCTAAAAAGTGACATGATCTTAGCTAGAATTATGACTCATGCTCAGTAGATAGAAGAGAAAAAAATTAAGCAGAGGGAAAAAGAGAATAAGAGAGCGAAGATAGGTAGTTTCAACTTTGCTCAGCCTAAGTCAGAAGGAGGAAACCATCCTTAGTTTCGTCCTAAGTCATCAGTTCCAGCTCCCTCTACAGCCAGTGCTCCAGTTCCTAAGTTCAGAGATGGTAACTAAGATAAAGCGCCAGGCTCTAAGACCCAGGGCAGTGTTAGCAGTGCGCACACTTATCCTCTTTTACAGACATACGGTAAGTACCATCAAGGTATGTGTAGAGCAGGTAATGGAATTTGTTTTAGTTATGGTAAGCCAGGCCATAGAGTTAGAGACTGTCCATAGACAGGTCCTCAGGGTTAACAAAATCTATCTTCAGCTCAGTTCGGTCATCCAAATTATCAGGGTGCCACTTCCAGTGCTACTAGCGGGTAACGCCCAAATCGTCTTTATGTTCTTTAGACTCGACGAGATCAGGAAAGTTCTCCTGATGTAGTTACTGGTACGTTACAGATCTTTCATTTGCATGTTTACACTTTGCTTGATCCAGGAGCTTCCTTGTATTTTGTTACTTATTTTATAGCAGTTGATTCTTGAATCAGTCCCAAAATTCTAGCAGAGCCCTTCTCATTCTCTGCCACAGTGGGTAAAACTATTATAGTTTGGTGGGTATACAAAAACTGCCCGATTGTGATATTTCAAAAAGTCACTTTAGCAGACTTAATCGAATTAGAGATGACTGATTTTGATATCATTCTCAACATGGATTGGCTTCATTCCTACTATGTCACTATCAACTGCAAAAATAGAATAGTTCAGTTTCAATTCCCGAAAGAACTCGTGCTAAAGTGGAAGGGTAGTGTATCCGCTTTTAGTGATCAGCTTATTTCCTACCTTCAGGCAAGGAAATTGATGTCTAGGGGATGTGTTTATCATCTATTCCATGTTAGAGATTCTAGTTCTAAGATTTCTAGTCTTGAATTAGTTCCAGTTGTAAGTGAATAAACAGATGTCTTTCCTAAAGATCTCCCAAGAATTCCTCTTGAAAGGCAAATAGACTTCAGTATTGATCTTCTTTTAGAAACTTAGCCTATCTCTATTCTGCCATATAGAATGGTACTAGTAGAACTCAAGGATCTAAATGAACAGTTGAAGGATCTCTTAAATAAGGGATTCATCAGACCCAACATTTCCCCATGGGGTGTACCATTCTTATTCATGTGTAAGAAAGACGGTTCACTCAGAATGTGCATTGATTACCATTAACTCAATAAGGTTACGGCCAAGAACAAGTATCCTCTTCCCAAAATCGATGACTTATTTGACCAACTATATGTTGCCAGTTATTTCTCTAAGATAGACCTTAGATCCGTCTATCATTAGCTCATAGTTAGAAAATGTGACATCCTACAGATAGATTTCCATATGTGGTATAGTCACTTTGAATTTCTAGTTATGTTATTTGATCTTACCAATGCCCCAACTATTTTCATAGACTTTATGAACCCCGTGTTCAAGCAGTACTTGGACATGTTCGTCAGAGTCTTTATAGATGATATTCTAGTCTATTCTTGCACTGAGCAAGATCATGTAGATTATCTCAAAATAGTACTCCAGACTCTCAGACATAATCAGTTATTCTCCAAATTCAGTAAGTGTAAATTTTGACTAAGATCAGTAGAATTCCTTGGCCATTTTGTTTTCGATGATGGCATTAGAGTAGATCCTCCAAAGACCAAATTAGTAAAAAACTGCCCTCACCCTATTTCTCCATCAGATATAAGGAGTTTCTTGGGTTTGGCTGGCTATTACAGATGGTTTTTTTTAAGGATTTTCTTCTATTGCATCTCCTATGTCCAGATTGACTCAGAAGAAGGTCATGTTTTAGTGATTAGATTCATGCAAGAAGAGTTTTCAAGAATTAAAGACTCAACTCACCTTAGCTCTAGTTCTAGCATTACCAGATGATTCAGATGGTTTCATAGTATATTAGAGTGGGTTTAGGTTGTATCCTCATGCAGCATAGTAAGGTCATAGCCTACGCCTTTAGACAGCTTAAACCCAATGAGAAGAATTATCCTACTCATGATCTTCAATTAGAAGCTGTAGTATTTGCCTTGAAGATTGGGAGGCATTATCTCTACGGAGTTCATATAGACGTCTTCACAGATCATAAGAGCCTTCAGTATGTCTTTTCTCAAAAATATCTCAATCTTCATCAAAGAAGGTGGTTAGATCTCTTAAAAAATTATGATATAAGTATCCTCTATCATCCAGGCAAGGCCAATATAGTGGATGACGCTCTCAGTAGACTGTCTATGATTAGTATTTCTCATGTTGATAATAGTAAGAAGTTAGTTCAGGAAGTACACCAGCTTGCCAGACTAGGCGTTAGTTAAGTCAATTCTTCAGAGGGTGGTGTATGTGTTCAGAGTAGATAGAATCATCTCTTGTTTCTGAGGTGAAAGAAAAGTTAGATAAGAATCCTAGCCTTGTTAAGCTAAAAGAGTCAGTTCAGAATCAAAAAATAGAGGTTTTCTCCCAAGAGGTCGATGGCGTCCTTCATTGTCAGGGTCAACTATGTGTTCAAGGTATAGATGACATAAGGTAGTGAATTCTTGTAGAAGCGCATGGTGCGCATTACTCTATTCATCCAGGGGCCACTATGATGTACCGTAATTTGTGGTAAATCTATTGGTGGAGTGGGATGAAAAGAGATGTTGTAGAGTTTGTGGCTAAGTGTTCTACATATCAGCAAGTTAAGATAGAGCATCAGAAGCCTAGTGGTCCTATGCAGGAGTTCAGTATTCCTTCTTCGAAGTGGGAAACTGTGAACATGGACTTCGTGATGGTTTTGCCTGGAAGTCATCATCAGCATGATTCAGTCTGGGTCATTGTAGACAGAATGACCAAATCAACTCATTTTCTTCAAGTCCATACCTCTTATTCAGCCAAGGATTACACCAAGATCTACATTAAGGAGCTAGCAAGATTGCACGGTGTTCCATTGACTATTATCTCAGACAGAGGTTCCTAGTTCACCTCTTATTTTTGGAAAGCATTCCAAAAGGGTTTTCATACACAAGTTCATCTTATTACAGCCTTTCATCCTCAGACAGATGGTCAAGCAGAAAGGACCATTAAGACATTAAACGATATGCTAAGAGTGAGTGCAATTGATTTCAATAGAAGTTTGGAAGACAACTTGTCTTTGATTGAGTTTGCATACAACAATAGCTATTATTCCAATATTCAGATGGCTCCATTCGAAGCTCTCTATGGTAGAGATGTAGATCTCCGATTAGTTAGTTCGAAGTTAGTGAGGCCTCAATCATAGGTTCTGACTTAGTAATCAACGCCTTAGAGAAATTTTAGTTAATTAGAGAAAGACTCTGGGCTGCTCAAAGCCAACAAAAGTCTTATATAGATATTTGTAGAAAAGATCTCGAGTTTAAGATTGGTGATCATGTCTACCTCTATATCTTTCCTATGAAGGAAGTGAAGAGATTCGGCAAAAAGGGAAAACTTAGTCCCCGATATGTCAGTCCCTTCAAGATTCCCAGTCGTTTCAGCAAGGTAGCTTATGAGCTCAAATTTCCTTTAGATCTAGCCTCAGTTCATCCAGTCTTTCATGTCTCTTTTCTCAAGAAGTGTATAGGTGATCCATTAGTTATATTCCCTATTAAGAGCATAGATGTTCAGAACAGCCTCTCTTATGAAGAGATTCCAATTGAAATCCTTGACTATCATACTCATAGATTAAGGAACAAAGAAGTCCCTCTAGTCAAATATCTTTGGCAAAATCAGTCCATCGAGGGAGCTGCTTGGGAAGCAAAAAAAGATATACGTACCAAATATACTTACCTCTTCCTCGCCAACTCAGATAAAACTGAAGGTAATAGTTTTCCTTGAGCTTACTCAATTTCATGATTAGTGTACATCGCTAACTTAGTATTCAGTCTTATGTTCATGTTCCCATTATAAACTTGGTATCAAGTATCACCACACATTCAGTCATGCATTCATGTATTAGATTAGTTATATAGTTATCCATCAGATATACATTCTCATTGTGAGAAAATTTAGTTCTTCAGAACTTTCAGTCATGCATTTATGAATCAGTTAGGCATGCCTCAGATATGCATGTTTAGTATGTTATGTTCAGCTTGTCAGTCATGTCCGTTATGAGATCATGTTCCAGTTATTCATGTTCAGTTCATATTTAGATTATTGTTTCCCCTATCATTCAGTCTCATTCAAGGATGAATATTCTCAAGAGGGAGATATTGTAATACCCATG
This sequence comes from Capsicum annuum, assembly GCF_002878395.1. Lineage (NCBI taxonomy): Eukaryota > Viridiplantae > Streptophyta > Magnoliopsida > Solanales > Solanaceae > Capsicum > Capsicum annuum. Next base: position 60,845,189 of record NC_061112.1, read on the forward strand.
CTTGTTCTTAGCTTGAAAATCATCTCAAAGATGTTAGAACTTACTTTTAAATAATAATTCATTATCTTACATGATGTATTTCCATAATTTTCACTTCCAATAATGTATCGAATCGAATAATCTTTTCATCAATATATAATTCACCCAAATCGTACACCCGGGCAAACAGTTAGAGCCATTTTAGTGAGATAGCATTTGACTTGAGACTTCAGCACGTCGCGGAGATAACTCAAATGGCAATTATCAAATTCCAGTGTTGCTCCACGATACTAGCACGTTGCGTCAAACCTCCAAGTCGTAGACAATGTGGCAATATAATAGCTTTGTATTGCACTAGCATGCAGTTTCTCAATTGTTAATTTCTAGTGACATGGCGCGATAACACCGCATCGTGCCAAGGGCACAACTCGGGAAATTTTACTAAAAATTTAACGATGTGTCTAAGGTTAAAAGGGTCAACTTCCTACCCCTATATAATCCCTTTAACACGTGATTCAGCCACTTTTCACCCAAAACATATTAGTTTCTCTCAAGTTTATCTCAAGACAAACTAGGGTTTCTATTGGGGATTTAAATTCAAGAAGGTTTCACTATCAATCTTTACGAAATCACAATCTAAGGTATGCACAGTGTTCATTCATGGACTCCTTTCATCCATGAAGTCTAAGAATCCTTTTTGAACTACAAGTTATGGATTTTTTCATGTTTTCATGCTTTGTATGATCTCTTTCATGTTGATCAATAAGGAATTGATTTCTATTCCATGATTTAATGATAAATTTCATGTGGGTTGATTAGTATAGATAAATATTTGTGAAATCTCATGACTAAAACCTTGTATGATGGAATTGGAATTGAAGCATGATATTTAATTGTTGTATAATGTACTTTACATGTACTATGCCTACAATATGTTTGATTAAATTCCTAGATGAAGGAAAATTGTCTAACTAGCATGATATAATGAAATCCCCATGTATGTACAAGTTTATGCCTATTTCATATTTGATGAAAGACTCCTATGAATGTAGTATGTATTATGAAGTCAGTCAAGTGTTTGAGTAAATCATGCTATGTCAGTTTTCTTCTATTGAGTCCTGGGGGTACTTATACCCGAAATACTAGTTGTGTTCCTAGATACATGTCCTTTTTTAACGATACTCTTAGTTAAGCTATGAACTCTTAGACTTCAGATAGTCTTATGACTCAGGAAAAATCTCCATAATCTCATGACACAGTCAGTTGTCAGATATCAGTAGTATTCCATCAGCCATGGAAATTTAGTAACTCAGTCCATGCTCAAATCAGTTCAGTAAATCATGTTCAGTGTCCATTCAGATGGGAGTAGGAATTAGCACCGAGTAAATACAAGGATGGGGACTCTCTTGTTATATGAGGGTGTGATTCCTAGAAGCAATCCTTGTTTTCTAGAACTATGTAGCAAGCATAGGTTGAGACATCGTAGCCTTTGATATGAGGGTAGATGAGGTGGCTTAACTTATTATGTTAGGGTACCCACCATTCTCGCTAGAGTTACCTATTATATGAGGGTTACTCACATGTTGTCCTTTCCAGTGGTGCGGTATTGACACCCTTCCAATCAGGTCATAGATTGGACCTCAGCTCAGCTATTATAGCACATTTGGGGCCTGTCGGTTAGATACTACTTCCCACACTTTCATGTTAAAGAATCAGGACTGTCAGATACAGTCAATCAATCTCAATTATAGAATTCAGATAGTTCTTCAAATTTCAGGACTATCAAACACAGTCAACTCAGACAAAGTACGGAACCCAGATAGTTCTATCAGATGAAGGACTGTCAGCAATAGTCACCCACGTTATTAGTTATACTCAGATACAGTCATCCATGTTATCAGCATTATTCAGATATAGTTCTTCATGTTATCAGTCATATCTATTACTAGCATATCACATTATCAGTCTTCAAACTTGAAAATTATGAAATCACGTTGTCAGTATTTTTAATTTTTTTTGTGTATTCTATTAACCCACACAGATGTTACATTATTTAGTTATGTTCATGATCGAACCTTATGGCCTTTCAGTGCATGTTTCCACATTATTATGTTATCTTATGCAGTATACAGGTACAGATATCAGTCATGGATTAGCTTGTGGTCCTTTGGGGTCATGAGCACCGTGTAGCATTCTGGTTCAGCAAATCGGGTCGTTACACTAGACTACCTAATTTGACATTTAGGACTTAAAGTAACCATCAAATTTCTATTCGAGGATGTTTCGATAAGAAGGGGGCCCCATGCATACTGTTTTACTTTTTATCAAATCACACCCAATAGCCCAAGATGGTCTTAGAATCCTCGAGACCTGGACTAAGGTTTTCCTTAGCTTAAAATCCGTGTTTTGGAACTAACAAACAATCGAAATTCTCATTTGAGACTATTTTATAGAAGTTTTGGTCCAAAACCAGTTTTTCAATTTCAAAAGGTACAAAACCGGGAAATGGGCTTTAAACTCAAATAAATTACCCGAGAATTGAACTGTAGGTCCCGACAGCTTATAAATGACTTGTAGCTGTAATGGGGTGATACGAAACACCAAAAACATGAAGGAATATAGAAGATGACCTATAGGGTCATTACAACTCTTTTTATTTATTTATTCTTTTATTTTTTATAAATGTCCCATTTGGCCAACCTTTAAATTTTTTAAAAAACCTATGTTGATAATTAAAATGGGTCCCACAAGGAGTTAAAATGGGCAACTTCAATATGAAGATCGGAGTGAGGTCTGTTATGGTGTGTGAGAAGTGGGTAAATACGTGAATATAATAATTTGTAAGGTAAGTGTAAGCATATTAAGAGAAATTTGGTATATGCAAATTAATATTGTGGTTAAGAAAAAATAAAAAGTATAAAAAATTGAATTATATGAAATCAATTAATATTTATTTCAGAAATTCTTGTCAATAACTTCTTACAAATTTACGTGAAGAGTTATTTTCATAAAGAAGTCAAAGAAAATTTCCATTATAATTTTTTACCAAAAATTTCTTGCAAAAATATTTGTAGGTAACGTACCTGCAGAATCGAAATCCCCGGGTAAGTTACTTGGGGATTTTAAAATTCCTAGGTAATGATTACCTACAAAGGGTTTTTCGTCAATTTTTTTGGCAAAATTGGATGGAACTACCTTACATGTGAATTGTCGAATAAATGTTTCAAATAAATAACCATGTAATCCGCACTTTTCTTGTAGTGGCAAAAATTTGACCTGTACTAATAGTATCCAAAAATTTAAGCTTGAAAAATAAGAATTTATAGTTCTAATCCAAGGAAAGTTAATGGCAAATAATCAAATCCAGCTTTAGAACTTACCCCAAAGATGGTAATCTCAAAAATCTCTTTGAAATCAGCAAAAAATGTGGTATCTACATCCGAAAATTGTTAAAATAAGGTTTAAGATGGTTGTTCATGATCGTGATGGCTGCCCATGATCTCTCGAAAAGGTCTCGACTACCTTTTATCACCATCGTGATGGCTGGTCATGATCTAGATTAACCCGGACCAAGCCCAACAAGTATATGATGACTCCCTCACGAAGCCTAGCTCCAACCTTGACATGATCAAACACCCACGTGTTCATGGTGCTTTTCATGCTATCATGATGAATGAAAGGATTCTTCTCTATGAATGTAAGGGATACACTGCAATTGCAAAGAAGTAAACAGGGTTGCACCAGCATTCAGGAACCAACAATAATACTAGGCCAAATATATCCCAAATAAAACATAAGAATATGTTTGGCACCCCACAAAAATAATTTAACTATTCTACTAGAACCAATTCAATGTTTTTGACTCAATGGTCCAGCCAGAATTTTCAATGGCGGTCACTAATATCAAATGTTGATCCAAGTCAACGTTGTATCTAAAACTTCCAACATTCCATCTAAAATGCTCAAAACAACACCAAAAATTGATCCTATGATGCTACTAAACAAAAATTAATATCGCAGAATAGATGGAACACATAGAGTAATCAAATGATTCTCGAAACTTTGAGTGTTGACTAAGTCAATTATTCCAACCTTAAACCCATCCTAAGCAAATATCTCACCTAGATCTCAAGCAAAAGCCTCAAGAATAACGACATCAACTCCCACAATCATAAAATATCAAAACACAACTATATAAAGTTGTAAAGTAGTCAAATGTCATGAATCAAAATAGATATGTGATGACAGTTGGCAAACACACCATACCAGTAAGCCTAAATCAGCCCAAAGAACATAATTTAAGGAGAAAGATTAGAAGAACAAGTAATACCTTATATATATATATATAAATATATATATATATATATATATATATATATAAGACACGAGTCTCAAAGATACATCCTTGGTCTAGTTGTCATCAATACAAGCCTCTAAGTATAGAATGATAATATAGCTAAGGTATCGTAAAAACGGATAACCATAAGATAACTAGAGTGAGATCTGGGTAAGCTTTGAGTCCGGTAATACTACCTTTATATCTACAATGTCAATTCAAGAATAAAATAATCTACAACCTACTACTCTATCCAATGCCTACATTAGGTGCAAAAAATAAGGAAAAAATAAAAAATAAGCAAGGGTGAGTATGAAACCGCATGTACTCAACAAGCATCATCGATAGCCAACCCTAATCCAAAATGATAGCAAAAACCACCATACAAAAATACATAAGGCTTTCCCCCATAATGTAGAATTCATAATTACATTCTATCATCCTATCAGGGTAATCCAACACAATAGTCAATATATTCACTAAAAACGGGATAGGCAAACTAACCTAGGTGAATCTACCTAGTCATTTATATTCAATAACAAGGAAAATCAATTATAACCAACTAAGTAATATAGGATGAAAACAGGGAGATAGTGTACATATATAAAACTGTATGTTATACTACCAATAGATGGTACACATATATCTCTCCTATCAAGTCTTGACTATACCATACAACTCAAATATTCCAACCTCAAAATCAACAATGAAGATATAAGACAATGTAATAAAATGAAATGAATGCTCAAACACAATATCACAAAGAAGGTCCTAACATAGAAAATAGTACTAAGGTAAATACTAACATAATATCAAGCCATACCCAGGATGATAACATAATGATATCATGCAATGCAATGTAGTGACGATGCTGAAATTGTTTGAAAGTTATCGCATGACATTTTATATACTCCCACCAAGCCTGTAGCTACCGGATAGGACCCATGGGGTGTTCGTAACCCATATACACATATAATCTTATTCTCATGTATAAAATTAACCTTACTAGCACATCCCTTATAAGGTGTCTTATTTTCTTATAAAAATCAAAATAAATCAATTGTATCAGTGTCTTATGAATATGTATTTGTGACATAAGTATGTCATTCTCACAACCAAACAATAAAAATATCAAATTTCATTTAATACATGCATAAGTTAGTTAATCAATAATTCATGATATCAGCTTCCCCTTGGCACCAAAATAAAAAAAATATGTAGTCATCAATATTATCATATCCAACACCTCATATAAGACACTATAAAAATTCTAAGCGTAACTCAGTTCCTTAGAGCTTGATAAGGGGTCCCAGACTTAGAATATTTCAGCTAAGTGTTTTAACTTAGTCTATTTTAAGTCCCTCAAACTGTATGAAATTTATTTACGACCTTCCTAACCTCAAAAAGTTAGTTTTTATGTTGATTCATTATCAGGGGAGTCAATAGTACATCTCGGGTAAGGGAAAATGGGACATTTTCCTTCACCCCACAGGTTCATAATACGGGATTAAAGCCCTAAATAGCAAAATCACTAATTCTTTTCACAAAAAAACCCTTTCATGATCAAGCCCTAGCTTCATCTAGTTAAAGAAACAAACCTCAAGAATTCACCCTAATCTCTATGATGTTAGCAATTAAGGTATGTAAAGTGTTCATCCAAGGGTTCCTTCCACTCTTGGAGTTCAAGAAACTGTTTTTTTATAAAACTTTAAGTGTATTGATTTCATGAAATCCATGTTTGGTTTTATTATAATGATTAATTGGGTTTCTAATCCATGTTTTATAAGTTTCATGTGTAGCTAATTAATATATATGTAGTATCATGTGAATCCTTTTTAAACCCTTGAATGTGTAAATTTATTGTAGTAGTCATGATGCATTAACATGTTATTAGATACAAAACTCAGTAGAAATCAGTCAGTTACAGAACTCTGAAATATTCAGTAAACTTGGTATCAGTCCAGTTCAGTTTCGTACATCAGTTCAGTGTCTTTCAGTTGGGGGTAGGATTCAGCACTGAGTGAACCCAAGGATAGGGACTCACATGCCAGCAGAGGGTTTTATAGTTAGAAACAGTACTTATGTTATAGAACTATGTAGCCATCATAGGTTTAGACATCAACCTACCAGTTGAAGGTTGATGAGATATTTTACCTGCTAGTTAGGGTACCACCATTCTCATTCAGAGCACCTGCCAGATGAGGGTGACTCAGCATTTGTCTTTACCCATGGCACGATACTGACACCCTTCAATCTAGGTTATAGGTTGGGCCCCAAATCAGTTTAGAGAAGGGGCATGTCGGTTAAATGATTACCTCTTACAGTTTCAGTTTCAGTTTTAGTCTCAGTATAGAACTAAGTTCAGTTCTACAAAAATTAGGACTGTCAGGCACAATCATTTAGTTTAGTACAAAACTCAGAATAGTTCCACGGAATTAGGACTGTCAGACATAGTTACTCAGCTATCGGTAATACAGTATTAGTAAACTCAGATATCAGTAAATCAGTGATTAAGATCTCAGTTACAGTTCAAGCATTCATGCATATACTCTCATTAAGTTATTTTTACGTTATTCAATCAGTTATTGTTCAAGTATATGAACCCATGCACTTCAGCCTACATCACTTGGCATACCAGTATATTCAAAGTATTTATGCATACTTTTCTTTTATTCTATGATGTCTTATGTCATAGGTTTAGATGCATGGGCTCCTGATCATACTTAGCAGTCCAATCCATCAATAGTATGTTAGTGGTAGGTCCTCATAGTTTGAGGACATATTTATCATTTCAGTTATATCACTACTTATTTTACTTCAGTAGGCGGAGTTAGTTGGGGACTTGTCCCATCAGCTCCTTATTCAGAGAGTAGAGGCTTTTCAGACTAGAGTATTTTAGATAGATGTATCAGTATTCAGCTATTAGTATTGATATTCAATGTTTATTTTATATTTAAACCTTTTGGCAGATTCTACCTAATTACTGCATAACTACAGTATTTTATTTAGTTATTACAGCAGGTATCACTCATGGGTTAGCTTGTTGTCCTTTGGGATTATTAGCATCGTTTAGTGTCTGGGGTGTAGAATGGGGGCGTTACACTCACTTGGGCAACACTATAATGATAATGCAATTAAATGCTCGAATAAGGCCTAAAATTTCAAGTCAAACCCTCACTCAAGTGACACAATGATAGACATAACATTCTAATTCACTAATAAGTTCTATGCTGAATAGTAAAGCATCCCACTTGGTTGACATGATAATAAATATGATATTTAATGCATAAATATGTCCAATAACATCAAGTCAAGACCCCACCCAAGTGTCACAATAATATATCCTCTCAAATCAATTAGAAATATACATATAAGCCTCAGTACGACACACAATCATAAATAATTACTCATGATATTAATTAGGTTCACATAAGCCCCACATGGAAACACAAAATAATCAAAAATCCCAATAATAATAAAATGCAGACTGCCCAAGCCTAGCTTGTTCCATACATTAAGTCTCATCACCTATTAGTCTATTCCTACTTTATGTATTCTCTAAAGACTCAATCATTCGATCAATAATGATGATAATAACATAATTACCCCATAGAAGGGCACTAAACCACAAGCACCATAATAAAGTCTACTGACATGATTCAATCTCTAAAATAGGTAATCCACTAGAAATTATTTGAGATCGCTAGTTACCTATCGAAATTCTACTCTAACAATAATTGCAAGTAGTAATACAAACTAATCAAAACAATAATCTAACTAAAATCCATCAAAGTCTCCGGTACCCAGAGAGATACTTCCCAATACCATTCATATTGACGAAAAGAAACATTGAATGCTATTTTTATTGTTGTCTCTTTTTTTTGCAATTTGTGTCTACAAAAATTCCAATTTCATATAATAATTGCTATAAATATTATTTTTATAAGTCTTTTTAAGAACATTTCTTAGGTACTGGATACCTAATCTATTTTAATACTTTATCAAAAACATTATAATTATTAACTAGTCTTGTGACACTTCATTCATTTTCAACACTACTATTGACATAAAAAGTAGAGTAACTCCAAGGCGATTTGGAAGGTTTAATAATTTTTTAACAAGCAAGTCATTGATTTCACTTTTATAGTATTACATTAATTCATAATTTATTTGAAAGGGTCTTACCGATAGAGATAATAGTTTCGTCAAATCCCTCAATATAAGGTAATTAAAGATTATTCTTTCTTCTTTCTCACTGCGAATTAGGACAATCCAAGCAAACTTGTCATTCTATGACATCATGTATACCTTTAGTTTTAGCTTCTACCATTGAGGTTTTTTAAGAAGATTTAATTATTTTAATCTTTATTTTATATTTTAAATAGTTTATCTGTTATGAAAGTAAATTTGTCCAAAAGACATCTTAACTACTTGTAAATTTATCTTATCTATTGTAAATTTATCTTGGTTGTGTCTCAACTAAACCTTAACTACTTGAATGTCTATATTGCAGAACCGTCTTCATCGATGGTTAATAAAAACTGGCTTCTCCACAAAAGTCAACCTCTCATCTAACTAAACTGAGTCCTGCTGAAGCACATGAGGCTCATTAGGTATATAACAAAGCAACATAGAGATATGAAAAATTTAACAAACAATAGCAAAATCTAGGGGCAAGGATAACTAAGAAGCCATCTCTCTAACTATTAAAAGTATCTAAAATGGTTTAATATATCTGTTCCTGAGCTTACCTTTCTTCCCTAACTTTATCATGCCCTTCATTGGAGATAAAGAAATACTTAGTCACCAACACCAAACATCATGGCACAAAGTGGACAATCAACATAACTCTTTTTCCTATTCTGAGCTACCCTTACCCTATCCTAAATCACCAGAACCGTAACTAACAACTGCTAAAGTAAGTCCGTACCACGGGGCCTAATTTTACGGGTTTCAAACCAACCTATCAGAGATAGAAAATAGTTATCATACAGTGCTTGAAATATGTCCATATTGACACTCAAATGGTAAATATTATTATAAGTGAAGTCCACTAAAGCTAAGTGTTGTTCCTACTAAGTCTTTATTTGAAATAACAGAAATGGGAACTCCATGCAGGCGAACTACCTCATGATCATAGATACAGGCTAACCTCTTTGCACTGAAAGACATCTAAATAGGAAAGAAATGGTTTGAGTTGGTCATCCAATCTATAGTGACCCAAATGTCATCAAAACCATGGGAAGTTCAAGGCAAACCACTAACAAAGTCCATAGTGATCTGCTTCGACTTGCACTCGAGAATGGGTATTCACTGAATTAGGCCATTAGGCCTTTGATACTTGGCCTTAACCTATTGGCAATATAGGAAATAAGATACAAAGTCTGATATATCTCTCTTCATGCCACTCCACCAGTAATACTAACATAAATCTCTATACATCTTAACAGTCTGAGGCTGAATAGAATATGTAAATCTATGAGCCTCTCATAATATCACTAATTCAAGTCTCTAAACCTCGAAACAGAAATGTAACATTTATATCTTAGAATACTATCTGAATACATGGTATCCCTATGATGTCACCCAAATTACACCTCGCAATAAAGTATAAAGTGGATGTCAAATATATATAGAAAGCAACATAGTTGGGGTCGATCGCTTATGGAATAAGATGAGAATTGATTCAGTATTTGCCAAAGTAATTAGTAAATAAGTAAAGAGGAGTGTTTTGTGAAACAAATTAGTAGTAGTAACAAGCCTTAATTTTTTTGATTTTATCAAGATGATAAAAACAATAGGACTATGTTCCCCAATAACATTATAACTTCGTGGGACAATGATTTCCTACACAATGTCATAAAAACACATCATACCCAACAAACATACCTATGTTCTTTAATATTTTCCTTATTTTATGAATCTAAAGTAACATGAAACCATGGCACATCAACACCCACAAATTAGAATGTTTGCATGTCCTTAGGCAAACAATACACAATAAATACATACGATGCTTAACGAAGAGAAACCTAAGGTACTTACAACGGTCAATTCATTCAGTTTAGCACAAAATCCCACCCTCTTCATAGTAAAAAAAATCAAATCCACCATGCATATATATGCAGAACAATATCATGACACAAAAGGGATCAATCGATGGCACCAGATTACAAACAAACAACAAAACATATACAAAAATGACATTACCTAAGGAAATAGAAGCTAACAATAAAACTTATGAACTCTCACAATAAATAAGACCCATAGACTTGCAATAAAATAAGAAATATCAATGTATGGACTACATCAAAGTACTCACTTTCACAAAAAAGTTCAAACAGTATACGTGAAATACCAAAGGCTTGTCCTTATTTTGTATGCCGTAGTTTCTTGGACAGTCCGACTGGGATAACTATAGGACATTAGTCGACTTGTAATGTAGTTTGAAGATGTGTGTGGTAAATATGGGTAAAGTGACTTAATTATTCTTGACACTACACTTATTTTTTACTCTACTTGACCTGACTCATTTTATTTTCCTTTATTTTCCATCATGTATCTTCAGAATTCATGTGTGGTTTAACTTTAAACTTTTAATATTTTGTTTTTCTTCTTCTTTTTATCTGTCAAACTTGATTTATCTTAAATTTTTCTTTTCTTTTTTTCCGTACCATACCTAAATCTATTTCTTTTTTTGTTGAACTTTTCATATCCATATCAACTATGCACCCCTATGATAGCTACTCTCAACTTAGGCAATTTACCTGTATTAAGATACATAATTTCCAATAAGGGACCTGGGCTAAAAAAGGTTCATTGAAATTAAAAATGGGAAGGTGAATGTGTTAATAAAATAGAATTGTCACTTAAGGCTCTAATTTGGGATCAAGGGAGATTTATTTAGTTTGGTTAGGAATTTAGGTTGAAAGTGAAGTTATTCAATATTCCTTATGATCCTTTCCTAACTATCCTACAACCTAACCAAGATTAATCGGATAAGTACTAGATTCATACACAGTGTGAACTAAGTAAACAACCTCACACCCTCATGGTACATGGTTTCACAATCAACTACTAATTATCTAGTTCATACATTTATAAGCAACAATTATTCTTCCCACAATACTAATGCCATAGCAAGATCAAACAATGGTAACAATTTCACATATCCATAACACATAGTTTAAAGCATATTTTAGGAGTGGTATCTAGTAAGCAGCAAAAATCCTTCAAAAACCTAACCACACTAAGGTTCCTTATTTATCTCATAATCAAACACAACAAAAAATAACACAAACATGAATACAAGATAAATAACATCCTAAACTTGTCAACTCTACATGATATCACACTTTGGGGAAAAGAGACACGACAACCAAAATCTTATGTGGTGGTATACCCCTACCCCCAAACATAAAATAATGTACTATTCATAGTGAATAACTAAGAAAATAATACAAATAGGATAGTAGATACATACCTGCAATGCTTTATATGCTGAATATTGACTCATCCATATCATATTGTCAAAAGGCACATTGGCCTTGGTGCTAGGTTGTATTGGTGATTGGACGAGGCTCCCAACTCCTGTTGGTCTCTCACAATCTTATCAGTATAATTCTCAGTATGAGACACTATAGACTCCCTCTTAAAATCTCTCTCAAACTTATCAAAACTCTCACCGTACACCTTGGGGATCCATGCCCCTTTTCCCCTGTCAGTAGGGTGCTCGCCATTATAAAACAAATTAATCACAAATATTGGTATTGTAGAAAGAGGTTATAGGATGGGTGGTATGTTAGGGGATATGATTGGAGTGTGGTTGTCTATAAAAGCTCAAACCTCTGTTCTAAATATATCTATCCCTTTCTTAGATTGGATAAATCTAGCTAGAATCTAGTCTTGCATAGTCTCTCCCCATGCTAATCTTAAAAATGTCAATCCTTGTATTCAACTCTCTCATAAACTACTGTATTGAGCCATAATTCAATCCTATACCCATGCATTAGGAGTCCAAATTGTATTTTTCACCCATACATTAATCTATGTCAACAACTTAGACAAATGGGTATCAGCATGAGTCTATTGTTCAACCAACTCAGTCCGTCTACTACCCAACATCTTCAAGAACTCATATGACACTTAACCATGGAAAAGTAAGGTGGGTTAGGGGGCACAATATAAGTTGATGGTGGAACTGAAGTGCCTGCTACCCACTCACTACTCACAGGGTCTATACTCTCTGTAGTTTAACTAACACTCACTCTTTTACCACATGGTGCTAGAGTGTTTATATGCTTAGTCATATCCAAAAGCCCTATAAATATGGCTGCTATCGATGAAGTAAAAGGTTATGCCTTCCTCTGAGCAATCGAGTTGGTATCATATCAAATCAATCCAACATCCTCTACCTATATTAACTAAATTGTATAACCCACAATTGGTAATACTACTACACGTGCTTCATCACAAAAATTTTAAATCATTAATGGGAATGAGATTCTTGTGACCTCTTTAAATGATCTCTTATGTATCTCATAATGTTTGTATCGAGCCAAATTAATATCATATCATTCCATGATGTTGGAAACAAAAATAGATCAATCAAGTGTGAGGAAATTATCTATACAAGTCAGCCACAACTTATTTTGCATAATAGACCATAAAAATTTCATGCAAAGTGTAGGAACAACTTCTTAATAACTATTTTTTCCCTCGACCCAAGGGGCATCAACTTCCTCTTTAGTAATATTTCTGCAACCTAGCTCAATAACTCTCATCTCTACTCTAAATCTTTAATCTTAGTCTTATTTTTCACAATCTCTACGTGATAGTCAAACCCTGATGTACTCGCTGATATTACTTATTTGGGCCTAACAAAAAACCTCCGAAAAGTCTTCTCGAATATATCTACTCGAGCACCTCAAACCAATGTGAGGACTAATGGAGGTTGGCCCTAATCTTGTTGCCCTACAGATATGATCAAATCAATTGAAGTAGTATATGAGGCATAAAACTCATGGCCCAACTCAGAACTATAAGATCTGAAAGGTTCCCCATTTTAACAAAGCCTATATCTCTGAAATATGGATTTTATATCTGGAATCCCTGCCAAATCAATTGTCTGAATATGGGGTTCATTGGAAATTTTCCTTTTGAAACCATATCTTTAGTTTAGGCAGCATCACTATCTTTTATTTCTTCATATCCTAGATAGACCACCTTCTATTTTCCTAGACAATCGCTGATCGGACCCTTTACTTAGCTAAAAGTAGCATCGAAATGTGAAAGGAACTCTATATTTTAGTTTTTTAAGCAAAAGTAAGAATAGTAGTGTCCTCACCAAATACTAGAGTCAGAAGACTCCTCTCCTTCACCAATCAATGGAGCACTTACATCTATCTCACCATTACCAGACATAGCTGATATTACTTCCTTCTAGAACTAGGGAGCGGCAATGTCCTATTTGATATCACCGATCTTAGATAATTCATTTTTTGTAGATTAGGGAGAGATAGGTACCTGCAAAGTAGGAGCCAATAGAGTTTCTCATTAAGGCTATGGTGTTGTTTGTGTTCCTGACATATAGCTTTCTTTTGTGTCTATCGCCTTGTATGGTGATGTACAAGGATAAGTCATCTATTTAATACTCCTCTATAGACCCCCTTCTTTTGGAAGACTTATCTCAAAGTCTTAACTTTAGGTACTGGGCTCTGACCCTCTTTTCGGGTTTGGGAACAATGTTGGTTTTTAGTCCCTTTTGGTATTATGGTACATATGTAGGAAAGAATAAATATGAAAAACAAATACTAGGAAAATAAAATAAAAATGAACCTCAAAACTAATGGTCTTAGTCCTAGGAGTCTAATCTATGAGTTGTAGACTGGGTTCATGAATTATAGAACCAACTTGTGAACTTCATGTTACAGTTCCCGAGTACAGTTTATGAGTCGTAGTCTCAGTTCACATGTCCTTGGTTGGAATTGTAGGTTCAAATTGGGTTGAAACACAATTTTACCAGTTAATTCTTAATCGTAAGTCGTAATAATTTCCACAAACTAGGTTTGTAAGAAATCGTGGTACCTTACCCGTATGTATTCCTTATTAATTGGAGAAAGCTAAATAACAATTTCAACCTTACTTTGGTTATGAGAAATCAAGCCAAAATAATCATGAATGGTACTTAACATACCTGTGCAAATTGAGAAGCACGAATAATAACTAGATGTATGTGTTCCTTCACTTGAAACTTCTAATTCCTGTTCTTACAAGATTTGGTGTTAGAATTTTCTAAATGAAGGTATTAGAGTTTGATGTGTGAGAAGATGCAAATACATTTGAGGCTTTTAACTGAGAATAATTGCAAAGTCTTAAGCAACTTTTGTCGTTTGTGATCGTTTTTTCTTTCATAATACAGTAAAAGTCTAGATACAAGAGAATCAACAATTATGGGAGTAAAAGAGTTAATTTCTGAGCCAGTAGAGAAGGAAGAATAGCTATTGTCTTGTTTGATAAGTCATCCACCTTGTGATAAGTTATCAAAGTTGCCGTCAGGCTTATACAGATAATAGCCTTCAGCTGGAATGTGTGATGATATTTGTGATAGTCCATCAGAAGTGTGATAAGTCATCAGGCCCGACGTTAGGCTTAGGCAGGGAATGGATTTTGAAGTGAAGTTGTGGTGACATCTATGACAAGTAATCACATGTCTGATAAGTTATCAAGCCTTATCGTCAGTCCAAGGCGGAGATTATCAAAGTGAAGAGGAGCTGACGACATTACTGATAAGCCATCAGACTCTTAATAAGCCATCACACACGTCGTCACCTATCCGAGAAAATACTGTGATCTCTGATTTTGTTTACATAATTAGACTGAAGTATTTAAAGCATATGTTTGGGTTTTCATTGAGGATCTAGGACATCTGGAATTTATGTTTTAAGCACTTTTCTCTCTATCTTCTGACTTTAATTCTTTAGAGAGATTATTACAATTGTTTTGGGATTTTCTACTAAATCAAATCTGAGAAACACTTATTGTTATTCATGTTGTTGTAGTATCATCTATCTAAGTATGAATTCAACTTGTTAACTTGCTTATTTTATTATGAGTAGCTAAATTCCCTTAACTTGAGTTATGGGATCTATGGATTTGGGTTTGTAATGTAACTAAGTGCTCAAGATTCTAACGGTGTTAGGAACTTCTTCTTAATTCCATTATTTTACATGCTGACTATTGGTTGAAAAAAATAGACTTTGCTTATGGGTGATTTGCTTGAGATAAGAAATCAACCCTAGTAAGAAGTAAATTATCAACAAGGACTTGGAAGCATTAAACTTCCATTTAATAATTAATTCTGTAACAAGATTAATTAACTTGTGATAACATCTTGTTATGAAATATAAATTCCCTAAGTTCGAGAGAATTAGGTGATTAAGTGTCTAAATAGGTTGAGAAATATTTAGACATAACTTCGACAAGGATAGTCTGTTGTTCCTACCTACCACAAGAATCTTAAACTGTTACTAGTGTCTGTCAAATCCCAATACCCATAGTGAACATAACTCTGGTTTTCCTTATCATATTGATTTCAAACACTAAAATGAGAAGTAAATATTTGTTACACTTCCAAAAACTCCCCATTCATAGGAAACTGGTAACTATCAGTTGATTAACCCGTAAATAACTAATATTCACACCTTATTCCCTGTGGGATTTGACCCCAACCTAGTTGGGTTATATATTGACAATGATCGCTTACATTCTCATAAGAGAGATCTAGTTTGAGTGTTATCAAAAATGGCACCTTTGTCGGGGAATACGGTTGTAGATTGAAGTTTGTGTGCGCTAATTGACTGTTAGTCAAGTTTTCTAGTATTTATGTTTATTTGTTATTTTGGTTTAGCAGGACTTTTGTGGTGTATGCCAAGAACCAGAAGTCCTGGAGGACAATTGTTACCATTTAATCTATAACCACAATAAATCGGCCGAATGGCAGACTTGTAAAAGGCTGACAGGTTAGCAGCCTTAGCTACAGCACAGGTGAATGTGCAGAATATCAATCAACAAGTACGGTATCCAAATCCTAAGGATGAAGATTTGGGAGATGAAGTGTTGCTGAACCGTGGTAACCCAAGGCGTGCAGAGCAAATAGCTGCACCAGTACAATGTAATTCTACTAGGAACTGTCCGTTTTGAAGAAGGCAAGATCACAAGTTGGTTCAGTATGACCTCAATGATGATGATGATGAAATAGATGGAGCAAGTGCAATGGGTGCAATAATTCCTCCACTGTTAGCACCTAGGGAAAAATTCAACATTATGAGTACTATAATTCAACTCCTTCATCTGAAGGGGCTATTTGGTGTCCTTCTTGGGGATGATCCGAACTTGCATCTAGTGAAATTTTTCACCATTTTAAATCTTTTGATAACAAAGGAGTGGGTCAGAATGCTATCTGTTTGAGATTATTTCCGTTGTCTTTGTCTGGGGAGGAAACACTGTGGCTTAGTGACCTGACACCCGATTCTATTACCAACTGGAGGAAGTTGAAATGAGCTTTCCTAGAAAGGTTCTTTACACCTTCTAGGAGGGTAAAGTTGAGGGATGAGATCAAAAACTTTAGATAGCTCCCAACTGAAGCCTTGCATGAAACTTGTGAGAGATTCAAAAAAAAGCTGACGTAGTGTCGAAACTATAGTATAACGGACATACACATGATGGAGACTTTGTACAGGGCTCTTAACTCTGTGAAAAAACCAATTGTATATAATGTTGTTGGTGGTTCATTTGTTGATCTTACATTCCCAGAGGCTTCAGAAATGCTAGAGAGAATGACCAAATAGAGTCGAGCATGGCATACCAGTGACTTTGTGTAAGCAAGCCCTATTATTTTTATGGTTATGACTGTAGAACAATGTAGAAGAGACGAGGAGTATGATAAAGACATGGCTCACCTAAAAATATAGATGGACTTGGTAATTAATCATTTACTATCATGTAAAACTGAGAAAGTGAAGGTTGTGGGATCACAGGGAAAAGTAGAGTCTGACTCAGAAGAAGAAGTGAACTATGTAAACAATCAGGGGGGTTTTCGAGGAAATAGCAAAGCAAATCAAGGTCGGACTTACTATGACAAGGCTAGATATAAGAATCAGGAGCAAGGAAATTTGAGGAGCAACAATGATAGGAGCGGGCTATATGTCCCTTCTTAAAATCGTGAGGCTGCTATAACAAGTTGTAAAAAAATGTTCATACAGGACATCATGGCTAAATTTTTAAAGGGCGTGGAGGCTACCAACTTAGTGGTGACTTCCATGAAGACCGATCTGTCCTCTATTAGTCAGTTGGTAAACTCGCACTACACTGTGATCAAACAGTTGGAACAATAAATGAGCCAACTCTCTGTAACGCTGAACTAGAGAAAGAGTGGAATATTAGCTAGTGATATGGTCTAGAATCAATGGAATAATGGCTCCTGTATGGAGATTACCACTAGAAGTGGTAAGATATTACTTGGCACTTCTATGGGCAAAAATATAGTTGATAAGGTAGTTGATGTTAAACACGAAGAAGGTGGTCTAGTGGAGGCTGAGAAGCTGGACAACCCTTTTGATACTTTAGAAAAGAAAAAAGAGAAAGAGAAGGAGGTAGTGATTACCACTATTCAAAAACCATCACCTCCATTTCCTTAATGATTGAAGAAAAAATTGATGATGCAAAATTCAGCAAGTTCTTGGAAATTCTCAAGCAATTGATAGTGAATGTGCTATTAGTTGAGGCACTAGAGCAAATGCCAGGATAAGCTAAGTTTATGAAGGATCTTTTGACAAAGAAAAGGGCAGTAAGATATGAGCCAGCGGACAATCTCCACCATTGTAGTGTCGTTTCTACATGATCCTTAGTGCAGAAGACGAACGACCCTAGAGAATTCACTATTCCATGTACAATCGGGCCTCTCGATATTGCTAAGGCCCTATGTGATCTGGGGAGAAGCATAAATCTGATGTCACTAGCCATGTATAGAATGTTGGGTTTGGCAGATCCGACCCCGACAAACGTGCGGCTGTTGATGGTAGATAGTCTATAAAGCAGCTAATAGGAATACAATATGATGTATTGGTAAAGGTGGCTGCCTTTATACTTTTTGCTGATTTTGTAGTCTTCGACTGTGATGTGGACTTTAAAGTACCCATTATTTTGGGAAGACCATTCCTCGCGACTGTGAGATTGATAGTAGATATGGATCTGAATGAATTAAAGTTAAGGCTCAATGACAAAGAAGCAAGATTCACAATGCACTCACCTATGACACATGAGAAAGAGATGACTGTTTTCTCAATCGTGGATGTATTCTATGAGGATGGTAAAAAGGTATTAGCAGGTTGTGTTGACGAAGTTTGAGTAGTCAAGATAACCGAGTCTGGCCACGAAACAAAATCAGGCCCTATTGAGAGGTAACCAAAAATTTTTATGTTTCCAAGCAAAGTGTTTTTATTTTTATAGTTAGGTTCTAGTACAAAAAAGGTAAAATAGATATAGTCAGCTAAAGAAAGTTGAGGCATGTTCGATTAAGGCTAACAACATTTGTGACGGGCTATCATACCTGTGATAAGTTGTTGGAGATGGTGTCAGAGAATTCAAAATGAGGCATCTGTCAGATTCCTAAAATAAATCTCACTAATTGTTCAACAGATTATATGAAAATTATGTGTTTAAGGATGCCTCCATATTGCATGTCTAAGGCATGAGTTTCTACAATTATAAGATCTTCTGAATGTGGTATTCCTAGACATGAATGATTTTAAACTATTGATTTAATTGTTTAGACTGTATGAGTGTGCTATATTTCTTATGGTACGGGATTCTTTTTAAGACACTGATAAAGAGTCTAACAAATTTATATAATATGAGAAATAAAATTTGTAACATAGTTGAGACTTCCTATAAATCTTTGGAGCTGAGTATTATCAATCAATTCATCTGAAAACTTAGATGAGAAATCCAGAGCTCTAAATATGGGTTTATAAGTTCCTAGATATAAATCATGGCCAAGAAATCTAATAGTTTAGAATAATTTAATCTTTTTAGCACTTATTACCAACCCATTTTGTTTAACAACCATTAAAAAGGTTTGAAGATGTTTAAAGTTTAGGTCAATATCTTTTAAATATATTAAAACAAAATGTATATAGACTACAGAAATATGACATATTAATTGAATATATTATTCATGATATTTTGAAATTCATATAGAGCATTTTTTAGTCCTAATGGCATTACATTTCATTTATAGTATCCAGAAGATACATTGAAGGCTACTTCATATTTACCTTTTTTTGTTATTTGTATTTGTCAAAATCCTAATTCCATATAAAACATTCTATATATATTATATTTATAAGTCCTTCTAAAAAGGTCATGTTTATTAGGTATTGGATATCTAATCCATTTTAATACATTATTCCATGGCAATCTAGGTCATTTTATGCATTTCTAGACTATTTCACTATTTAGAGATTTTTCATAGCTATCCTAAGTCATTTATGACTTGCTCAAGCTGACAGTTTGGTTACTATATAGTTCGTTTGGTTTTTAGATACAATTTCTTATTTGAAAGTTTTTTTCTATTAAGGATTGGTTATTGGCCAAACTATCATGTTATTGTCCTCATATGTCAATTTTGAGTATTTAATCAGCTCTGAAACATCGATTTTATTCTAGAGGAACCTTTGTTTTGGTTCTCAAGGCTTCCAAATTTATTTTGGGCTATTGGGTGTAAACAACCATTATCTGTAGGACCCATATTTCATCAAAATTACCCGAGATGGAAATTTTAATGTTGCCGAAGAGTCTAGAATGTTGAATATGGTAGGATAGCATATTACATTTGCCTTCATTAGATTTTGAATAAATTTCAAGGGGATGATCAGAAACTTAACTAAATTTTTAAGTTGTTCATGCATGGACTTAGCTGGTTTAACTACGACAACAAATTTAATTTTTGGCCACATTCATTCTAGAGAATACTTCAATAGTATTTTGAAAAGTATTTAAGGGCATGCTTTCAAAATGTGGTCTTTGTATATACTTTTGGCCACAAAAATTTTTACAACACTTATAAAGTGTACTGTTTAAAATTATAGACTTCACTTTTAAGCATTGTAAAATCATAAGATAATCTACAATGCTTATTTATACATATGACCACAATTTTAAGTGTGCTAAATTTATAGTTTAAGAAACAACACTTTACAAGTGTGCTCTATTTTTCCCCATAAAAATGTAGATGAAATAATAATATTCCCTCAATATATCTATTCACAGCCCAATTTCTCTAATTTCTTAAAAATAAGATGTATCATCCCAAACATTCTTTCTTTAGGGTTTCTCGACTTCTTACTGTAGTCTCAATTCCACCTCTTATCTATAAAATATTCCAACTAAATTGCTTCATTATTGTAAAGTTTCTTCATTGAATCCACATCTTATGTAGTTTTGGATGAAGAATCAGTGGTAAACTAGAAGTAAATCTGGCGAATAAGGGAAAAGAGATTATGGTGATGTACATTAAGAATCGATAGGGAATGGTGATAATGTCTTACTCACTCAGCAATGCAGTGGTTATGTGCAGGTTGCTCAGTGAACTCACTCACCATCTTTAGGTCAATTATGTTATATATTTTCTTATGCTTCTTCTATATTTTGTATTTCTCTTTGATTTTTGTTTAATTTCTTATGTGTATATGAGAGTTATGTATGAATAACATGGAATTATTCTTCAGAGTAGCTTGACTCTATTTTTACTTTTAGACCAGAATGCCAAGCCAGTGTTTCCACTACTTCAATTCTGAAAAATGTTGAACTTCTTTTATTTTCATCATTCTATTTAAATTATTCTAAATATTTCCTATATACACAGCTGTTGAAAACATGGGAGTGAATCCTATAGTAGTATTTAATGATTTAAACCTATAAGTTCTTACCATTTACATCATTGGTTATCCTTTTGGAATTATGGTTCCAAACCATTACTAATTTATGACATGTATTTACACTCTATGTTGAAGATACAAGAATTTTACTATAATGATAAACTAAAATTTTGTCGACAGATGCACATTTCCTTACTAATTAATCAATGGAAGTAGGAACTTATATTTTTCAATCTTTGTTACAGAAGTCATCAATCTTATCAAATACTCGTGTAACATGCCTTCGGCCTATAGAAACCTTCAATTGAAATATCACCAACATGCTTAAGGATGGCATCAATCCCTATATGTTTCTGAAATATGAGGTAACATCAAATACCCTATTTTTCATAATGATCCAGCACTCAGTTCTCTTGTTATTTAATGCAACTTTAATTTTTCTATATGTTTCCGCTTTTTATTTAGAGTATTTAAGAAAAGATTTTTGGACTAATCAGGTTTATGGTACAATTGAGATATCACAATGAGCATGACACCTATCAATAATATGCCAAAATAACATTCATATCAAAACATAAGCTCGACAAAAAATATGGAGTACAAGCTTCTAAAATCTTTATTTGTTAGTGAGTGTTTTTGAAGTTAGATTTGACTCCTTTTGATGCGTTTATATTTTGAATTTGGTTTAAGTCTTTGATTGAAACATATGTTGTATGACTTGAGCTTAAATTGTGACACATGTATTAATCTAGTTTTAAGGATTTTGAAATTGAATGTTTATCTAAGAGGAAGAAGATTTGGCTCCCTTATAAGCTTAGGAAATTTTATTATACCATATTTCTATCATTCAAACTTTGTTGTGTGGCTTAAGCTATAGAGAAATGTTAATAGCTCATGCACAAAATATTCATATGTTATATCTTCTGATATAATAATTTAGAACTTGAAACAACTGAGACACACATTTCTTGTTTTGGCAAAAACTAGTTCGCAAGATGTGTAATTTTTCACATAAAATGAATTCCTACAGAATTTTCTGGTTACTGTTGTTAGAGGGAGGTTATCATTCAAATTTGAGCCACATTGTTAGATATTTGAGTGACAATCAAATCAATATTTTTTAGCTAAATGCATGACAAACTTCTACTGTGTACTTCATTTCTTGGAGGAAATACAAGAACTTAGCTTGAAGCTATAAACCATAATGCATGATTTGAATCGAAGCCAACCTAATGACTTGAGCTTGGAGTAGAGTGCCAAAATTAAGTTGTGTCCATGATTGTAGATTTGTTTGTATAGGTGTACATCTATTAACATGTTGGTTTTCTATGTTTGAATTAAAAATTATATTTATTCCTACCATTGAATTATGTTATTACTAGAAATTTTAGTTGAGTTTATAGTTTGAAGTCGACTATTCTTTATTATAACAGGATGATTCAATGAGAGTTTACAAGGACTCAAGGTTTGTTCTCAGATATTTAATTATAATTTCTCTTGTTACTTGAAAGACATTTCATCATTTGGAAGACATGGATCTATTATCCACGTATCGACAAGGATTATTTCTTACGTTCAGGCTAGGAGACTGATATTGAGGTGTTAGAAGTCTTATCTTGCATATATTCATGATGTTAGTGTAAATAGTTCTTTGTATAATTTTGTTCCTGTAGTCCATATTTTTGATATTTATCCTACCAATCTACCTATCCTTTCTCCTAATTATGATATTAACTTCTTTATTGATCTTTAGTTAGGAACCCAACCAATTTCAATGGCACCTTACCATATGGATCCTACCAAACGTAAGAAGCTGAATTCTTAGCTTGAACATCTTCTAGGTAAAGTTTTATTAGGCTAAATGTAGTTCCTTGGGGTGCTCCTTTCTTGTTCATTAAGAAAAAAAGACTGTTCTATGTGCATTTTATTAACGACAATCAACTTAATAAGGAGAAAGTGAAGAATAAGTATTTTATGCGTTGTATTGATGACTTGTTTCACCAGATTTAGGGAGTGTCAGTGTTCTCTAAGATTTCTTTGAGATCTGATTAGCCTCAGTTGTGTATTTAGTTAGAGTACATCATTAACACAACCTTCAGGACTCACTATGGCCATTAGAGCTCCTGGTGATCTCTTTTTGCTTGACTAATTCCCCAAATGCATTCATGGAACAACATGTTTAGACCATATTTGGACTCTTTTGTGATTGTTCTCATTGATAATATCCTTTTATATTTGAGGAGTAAGGAGGAGCATGAGCAATATTTGAGGATTGTGCTTCAAACTTTAATAAATCATGGGGTTTTTGCCAATTTTTAGAGGGCTAGTTTTTTCTTGATTCTGTTACATTCCTAAGACATATGGTGTTTATGTATGGGATTATGGTGGATAGAACAAATATTGAATCAATTTGTGATTTGGCTATACCTATATATCCGACTGAGGTTCGTAACTTGAGTGACTTGGTAGGTTACTATAGGTAGTTTGTCGAGGGTTGTGCTACTATTATAGCACCAATAATTAGGTTGACTAGGAAGGAGGTTTATTTTTAGTTATCCTCTATTGAGGGCAAATCAAGCTTACGAAGGTTCAAGGAAATGTTCACTTCATCTGTACTCTTCCTATTGAGGGTGAGGGGTTTACCATGTATTATAATGCTTCTAGGGTTGATTTGGGTTATTCTCTATTGCACCAGGGTTGAGTTATTACTTATGCATCGAGGTAGATGAAAGTGCATAATTTCAACTACCTCATTCATGATTTGGAGTTGACAGTGGTAGTTTTTGTGCTTAAGATTTGGAGGCAATACTAATATTGTGTTTGTTATAAGATCTTTGTTGATCATCGTAGTCTTTAGTACATTTTGACTCATAGGGATCTTAATTCAAGGAATTATAGATGGATTGAGTTGATAAAGGACTATGAAATCTCCATTCTATACCATCCGACCAAGGCAAATGTGGTAGTGGATTCCTTGAGCCAAAAGTCAGTGAGTATGGGTAGCTTGACTTCTATTTTAGCTTTTGAGAAGACGTTGGATTAGGACTTCTAGTTGTCAACCAAGTTAAAGGTTGGACTTTATATTTCGGATTGTAGGTATCACGAACCAATTTCTTAAGTAATGATGGCACCTACTATCACCCTCCAGTAGGTAAGCCAACTAGTAGTCTAGAACTACAAGTAACAGACTACCAATTGAAATAAAAGGAAAATGTGGAATATATATAATACATGATTAATACATGTAAGATAGTCCCAAAATCTAGCAAAATTAATACAAGAGCTCATAATAAAATAAGAATACAAAATGAAGTACTAAATGAATATACAAGTACAATCCATCTCTTATTAGAATATAGAGATCAATCTAATCTACAAGAGGGAGAATAGAAATACATCGAATGGCAGGAGCTCACCCCAAATCTCCAATCCATAGCTTCGCCGCATGATGAACACAACAATAGTGAGAACTCGTACTATAATCCGCATG
Source organism: Capsicum annuum (assembly GCF_002878395.1). Taxonomy (NCBI): domain Eukaryota; kingdom Viridiplantae; phylum Streptophyta; class Magnoliopsida; order Solanales; family Solanaceae; genus Capsicum; species Capsicum annuum. Next base: position 60,869,931 of record NC_061112.1, read on the forward strand.
CTACATAGTTGTAGTATGAGTACCAAATACATGTACTCAGTAGGTATTTGCCGACTTAGCTCCAAAGATAATGCAAATATAGATAACATGCAATCAATAATGTATTCTACAGTTAAATATCTATGAAGCTAAAATAATAAATTTAGGGAGGCACTAAGTGTACTATTCTTTCCTAGCCGTACTCCGGAAGTAGAACTACATCGTATATCCCTAGACAAGATGCAAATAAAGGATAGACAAAAGATGTATAGTAGTAAACAAGGCAATAAAATGGATATAAAACATGAATGAATAAAGGAAAAGAGGGATATATGATAATAGCATAAGACTAATTCAATGGTACAGCCTAAGGAAGCCATACTAACATATTAAGGCCTCCTAAACAATAGTAGAAACTAGTAGTGGCATAAGAAGGGTCCCTAATACGAACATCTAAACATGAAATAATTATCGGTAGTAAATTAACCATACGAGGAAGAAATTAGAATCATACCTCAAATTTTTGTACCAGTCCATAATAAAACGGCAACAATCTAACTATAATAATAACACTATGATAATTAGCCAGTCTAGACAAACAATATCCAAAATTGATCACCATAACCCAAAAGGCTCAATAAACACACAACACACTACAAATAATAGTTATAACCTATACGTATGCAACCCCCTATAAAGCTAATAGATATTGGGACAAAATAATATACTGGTGATAGGAAATGCTCATGCATTAATGAATGAAAGTAAATGCATAATACTATAAATGATACAAGTACCTTAAAGAACCTAGTGTATACACCTCTTCCAGTAAGATGGCTTTCAAAGGTAGGACTTAGGACAACCTCTCTTCTCTAACATGGCAGCTCAACGATGAAGGGGCCCCTAGGGTGTTTGGGTCTACCTATATACACCGACCTGGTCTCGATCCAGGATTACCAATCATCATCATTGTCATCATCAATCTACTCCAACCTATACCAGATAGATGTATAAATAATAAATGCATGAAATCGAACCATGACTTAAAGAGTGTAAGTCTATAAATCTTTTTCCCAGGGTCGACTCTAAGACAAAATTGTCATAAAAGTGTAGGAAAGCCCAAAATCTCTCTAGATTGAAGTAAATAGTAGAAGTAAAATTGTGGCCCAGAACCTATTTCAATAAAACCAATAAAACATCATTTTTTAGTGTCAAAAGCTCATATATCATTCATTAAGATGGTATGATTCTATTATGAAAGTTTCTATTTTAAATTTGAAAAGTCAGATAAATTCATTTTTAGGAAAACGATAGCAAACCAAAGATTTTGTTGGAATTGTACCATTAAGTTAGACTGAATGCATCGAATCTATGAAGTGCCATCACCAGCATCCAAACAATTTAATTATAAGCACCAAAATACTAATAAATTATGTCTATTTCCTTTACAAGGATACATGACGCACCCGTAGTCCAACTAATATCATAATGACAACCTCAATCCCACTAATATAACACTAGCACAACTATCATGTCATAATTCAAAAAATTGAGATAATCTACTAATAATTTAGGAAAAGTCATGGTGTTATACCCATAATCACATCCAAAGTTCTTAACTAAAATTGCAATGTTTGTAATACACTACTTTGTGTAGAAGAGTAGATAGAATCCTACTGCGACACCAAAACACAAAATCTTGAAACACCCATAAATCACCTGTCTTTCATCCACGATTTGGAAATGCTGCCACTCAATCAAAATAGTAATCTCTATTTCATAAGGAGTAAACCAAGACCTATATTTCTAAATTAATGGTTGGGTCAGAATTCGGGTCAAGAACAACCCCTTGAGACCTACAAAAGCAACTCAAAATTGAATTCATCATGAGGTCTATCTAAAAACAAAGAGTTAGTGCTCAAAAGTTGAGCACAAATGGTACATGAATAGGGGTTGGGTTTAGGGATTTAAAAACATAATTTATAAGAATTTACTATGAAATAGGATGGAATTTAATAGGAAATGACCAAGGAGTGTTAAGATTGAATACCTTAGCTTCAATGGATAATTTTCCATTTTTTTCCCTCTTCAAGATCTTAAAATAGTGTATAAATGGTGAAGGAAATAATGGAAAATAGGGTGAAGAAGGGGATTTAAAATCCCTTAAGTGCCACGTAATTGATTACCCAACTACTTATGTAGCCACCACTAAACTGGATCCTCAATTACTTAAGTTGTCTGGCTTAAGGTACGGGATCGCTAAAGTGGTCACCCTAGCAATATAGAGGGGGTCTGCTTAAGCAACCCCCTTATCGCTAAGGCAAACCTTAGACAAATGGTGAAAGCTACTTAAGCAGATCATGGGTACTAAAGATCTTGCTACTAAAGCAGATCCATGAGCACTAAAGTAGTCATATCAGATACCAAATGTTAGATTTTGGTGAGTCCAAAAATGAACTTTGATCGAGTGCTTGGAATTTGTTCAAAATCTCGTGTATGCAAATGAACTATACTACGATACAAAATTCAATATTCTAAACTCAATGGAACCATTGAAACTTTCATCCGAGATCATTTTGACTAAATATGGGGCCTATATCTATAGTTTAATTTTTCATATAATCTACTCAATAGTCCAAAATGAGTTTACATTCCCTAAGACCTGGACTAAGAGTACCCCTAGTCTAAAATAAATATTCCAGAGCTGATATCACTATCAGAATTCTCATCTGAGGTCATCTACAAGGTGTTTTTGTTTGAGGTCAATTCAATATCAATAAAAGATTCAAAATAGGCAAATAAGCCTAAAACCCAAACAAACTGTTAGACAATCGAACCAACAGTTCTGACAAGTCATAAATAACCTATAGACACTGTGAGAAGGCTCAAAATATAGAAAATTCATGCAAGTTAAGGAAATGACGTAGAGGGTCATTATAACATTCACTACTAAAAGGGACTTTCTCCATTAAAGTCAATGGATCAGAGGATCATGAAAACTCAAAGTGATAAGGTACCGGGCCTGCAAGCTCCGAGAAGGACTCTTTATGTAACCTCTAAGAAGAAATAACACTTCTAAGCAATTTTGTAATAGGTATCCCTTTTTTAACCAACATCCATACTTCACTTCTCAAACAACCAAAACTCTACCATAATAAAAAATTGGCATCCCACTGAATCGAGGAAGGCTGATGCATACAAATTCAAACACAACACATTGGTACCATATAACACAACAAAACGAAAACCCATCCAAGCAAAGGCAGACCAATGCATAAATAATGAAACTAACTCCAATATCCAAATATAACAATTTTTATCTTTGTAAACCTACTATCCACTACAAATAAAGAAGACAGTCACCTGAGTCCTATTCGTGTAATGCCATCATACTAACCTCAAGAAACTAAAGATAATCTACGCAAATCCATAATTTCAATCATAAGATAAACCTATAAGGTGCTATCTAGGAACAAAATGGAGATGGTCACATCTTGTAATCTACTATCAAGGGTATAACCGGTCCGTAAAACCCTCTAAAGTAATAATAAGGAGTCTCAAGCACAATACTAATCATTGAATTATTTGCTCTAGGGTGTCTCACCTATCAAGAATGAAACCGAGTAAAGCTCAACCTTAGCATACAACTTTTGTTTATTTGTCACGACCTGGGACTATTCTCTAGTCATAAAATGATGCTTGGAACCATCAGTGATCCCAAGCTAACGCATGAACTATTATATTGTCGAGAAACTGATTTAATATGTAAACAAAACTTAATTTGCTGATCGGAATCATAATCGTGAAAAATCTAATTAAAGGTAATATTGATACAATTTACTTTATAATACAACTGAAGAAAGAAACTAAAATTACATGACTGACTCTAACTTACATCTACGAAGCCTCGACTGTACTGACTATAGATGGGTGAGACATACCTCGAACAACCACAAATCAATTCAAATGAATAATAAGGTAAAGTACATAAACAACATCTGACTAAAGTCCTTGAAATAGAATAACTCATCACCTGATGGCTGGAAACTAAAACTATTTGGTCATGATGTGTGGACTACAACTAGTACCTATATTATGAAATACTATAGCCATACAGACGTATATGTGGATCAATACATGTAAGCAGGGGTGAATGAAGTAAGTAAATCTAATATCATACGTAATATTAAAACATGCATGGTAAGTGTAAGTAGACTCACCAAGAGACTGAAATAAACTGAAATTTTAAATATCTTAAAACATGCACAATAAATATAATTTGATAAGCTGGTGAATCACTACACTTAGTTCCTTAAAAAATTAATTTTAGAATATAAATAGAACTGAAGCTGGAAATAGTAAAATATTGGTACTGTATAAAAATTAGGTCTGAAAGAACGTGATGGAAAATGTAATATTTGAGAATGCAAGACTAAGTGTAAGTCTATTATGTTACTGAGATAAATCTGAAATCTAAAAAACTAAATGTTGTAAAACTAAATATTCGAAAGTCTATACACTTAGACAAGCAAACCTGAACTGAAATTACACTGAATACTAAATGAGATTATGGCAGGTATTATGTTACCGACATACCCCAATTTGATCTAATCGGGGTCTAACCTGAAACCTACTTGAAAGGGTATCAGTACCGTGCCATGGGTACTAACATTGGTTGACGCTATGGATTCCACAATGTTAATGTCCTAAAGAATAAGGGTGTCATGCCTAATTGACGGGAAACCGCTCAAAATCTACCATGGCATCGTAGGTCTGGAACTTAGGGATTGCTACTAGTGCCTCATCCCTAAACTTACCGGGGAGACACTATCCCTATGTTTGCTCGGTGTTAAGTGTTACTTCCAATTGAATGATACTAGAATAATAGCTGGTGCATTCAATGTTAACTGATAACTTATAATCTCAGGTCATAGTATTCTAAAAATAATAGTGTATATGGATTCCGGGCTAATTAATAACACACAAACTGATAATGCTTATCATGAATAAGGATATCTGAGTGTACTGATAAGATTTATGGATTAACTATCATAATACATGAAAAGCTGATTTTTTGTAAATAACATAGGTATCAAGTTTTCAAAGCCCATCAACACTGAATGAGCATAAAATAAAATATTAAAGATTAATACTTTGGGATTGAATCATCGTTCCAAGACTTAAAAAGCATAGACATTTCATCAAACAATTGGAAATCATGAACTTGAACATGGGAATGTCTTAAACATGGGAAGACAATGGGATAACATGGCTAAATTCATAACTTGGGGATTTATCCTAAAATCAATTAAACATGGTATGGACATTTCAATACTCAAACATGATATGACTCATTCTACCGGAAAAACACGTGAAACCATAACTCGTTATTCAAATCAACAAGAGATTCATGGAGATAATTCTACTTGAACTATGTAAAACTAATAATTTAAAATCAAAAAGGGTTCTTGGTCTCCATGGGTGAAAAGGGACACGTGGATGAACTCCCACATACCTTAAACCCCTAATCTTTAAAGATAAACATCAATCTTGATGCTTTATTGAAGGTTCTTGGATTTTGGAACTTGAATTCTTGGTTTCCTATTAGTAAAAGTAAAGGAATTGATGTTCTTGGGAGATGAATAGGGATTCTTTAAGCGGAGAGTTGGAGAAAATGGGCAAATAATGCCCTAAATGGTTATATAAGTCGTGATATGATGAGTTCGGTTAAAGGGAAAAGACCCGATTGCCCCTCAAGCAATTAAATGTAAAACTGAGCTGCAAATTACTTGATCACCGTGATGCGGTGGAAGTTTCATCAGGATTATCACTGCCATTTTGCACTATCGTGAAGAACTACTAGAATCATGATCAAAACATGACCCAATCCTCATCCAAAAAATCTGAAACTTCTGTAAGACATGCTCCCTACACCCTTGAACAAGAATTAACTTAAACAGTAACATCTCGGTTTAAGGAAGATCTATTTTAAAATCCTCAAAGTTAAGAGGCCTTAAAAATATTATTTCCCCAGCACTTAGTGAAATTTTTAAGATTTAAGCGTCTTATGCTTGCAATTAGAAGTTGAACTGAGCTAAGATTAGTACAGAGTATTACAATATCTCCCCTTTGAAAACATTCATCCTCGAATAAGATTGGTTAGACTGAGAGTACGGTACAATGGTAATTGAGATCATTTACTGAACATGCATGACTTGTAACATGAGTACATAACAAAGTATGAGCATGATACATGAACTTAACTGATTTTGTGAATACATGCAATGACATGAGAATGGTTATAATGGTAAGATAGAAGCGATAAAGTCAACTTATGAGTAACCATTACCTTGGGGTGGATATGCTTTCGTGAAAAAAAGTTGAGAGGTTTAGGACATGAAAACTCAGGGTATTATAATATCTCCTCTTGGGATCATTTTTCCCCCAAATGATATTGTCTTGGCTTAAATACTAAGGAAACACTGAGATGATGCAAGAGATACTTATGAACTAAGTCATATATGAATATTTTGAATCCTAAACTAATGCATGATGCATGAACTGAGCTGAATTCATTATTTGCGTTGATGTGAATATCTTACCTCATGGAATAGCCATATTCCTAAAACTCCGGATAGTAAGACTAGATGGAAAAATGGAAAAGTGTAGGAACATGACTATCTAACTCTTAAATTGAATTGCTGGCTATACAAACTGAATTATATTAAAAGCATATACTCAACTAGAGTATTTGTTCAACATTCTTTCTAAGAAGTTATAATTACATTAGGGAGCAAATAACTTGGACATGATCGGAATAAGATATATGAGTAAAGAATCATAATATGAGTGTAACTCAGTAACATGGAACATAGGCTTATGAAACATACACTGTAATTTTCTATACCTTAGACAATGCAAATGCTACACTCAAACTTAGACCTACTCCTCAAATACTCCCTCAAGTATATATTTTACGTCAATACCGCATTTCACTTGAGGCTACTGAAAATATTCACATGGGCACTGATAACTCTATCTACTGAAGTCTGAGCTTAACTGAATTCTCTCCTAATGTTCAAGCCTTCTCAAATCAACAAAGTGCAACCACAACACTACGATACTATTCGGAATTATGAATTCAATACATCCTGTATTTTAACAACTTCTCATCTCATGAATAATTATTATTACATCTTAAGCAACTACATTAACCTCTTATTAGACATTTACTAACGCGCAATACATTCATCGACATATATACAAACATGACATTCAAGCCTATATTCCTAACCACATTTATACTTCTCATCAAACACCCATAAAAACAACTTTCTTATATCCTCCAAGTCTCTATCATTAAAAACTTCCATGTGTCATTCTTAAGAAAATCACACACAAAATTTTGACTAACTATGACATATATCAAAAACTTGGCCTCAATCTTACTTCACAATTATAACTTTAGATCAAACAAGCATACAACAATCTTTTGTCAACAAGAAACATTTACTCTCTCCCATCTAAACAACTGTTCACTATCACTATCTTACCATAAGAAAAGGTCAATGAAATGTTAAAACATGTGGAGCTGAAACATAAAGGGATACTAAGCATAACTTGACACTTTACTTTGAACTAAGGAATAGAGTATCAATATCATGGATTTATCAAAAAGATCTAAACTAAGGGCATACATGTCATAAAATGAATTTTGTTGACATTAGAAGTGTAGCATGAGTACCTGGAACTAAACATACTACAAAGTATGAGTACATAAGTCATGAGATTCATGTGCTGAGATTGAAGTTCATAAATTCATGGAATATGATTCGCACTGCTAAGTGAGCTGGAACTCCTAGTGCTTGAAACTGGAAGCTTACATGATTCTATGGAAAGTGCATAAATTTGAGTTATGATCATGGAACTGAAATGTAAGTCATAAGTAGATATCGTGATTACTGAAGTAAAAAATGTTACACTAAGATAAGAATAGATCGGGCATCTTTGCCCTCTAATGATATTCTACAATACACTGTCATCAGTACTAGAGTCTGAGATCCTGACTTGGTTACTTGTTCTATCGTCTTTCCCTTAGCTTAAATCCATAATTTTATGTCTGGGAGACCCTTTTACACTTTAACTAAACTGCAACCAGCTTACTATAGAGTCTGGGGTAATACACATAAATGATAAACTTACCCTAAAAGACGACACGTGATAATGTAAAACCTATTGCTAATACTTTCTTTTGAGATATAACTATTAATTATCTATAGCCCTAATAGTAATCACAATAACATAATCACTTAATATCTCAGGGATTTTAGA